>NC_135502.1:146423609-146683609 GCF_052857255.1 Amblyomma americanum | reverse complement strand
GCAAAATGCTTGCCTTTATCAGCCGCTTTGGCATTCTCCTTATCTCCAAGTTTTGATCGGCTTTTGGAAAGCTTAGCCATATCTGTTGCCTGATATGCAGAACTGCAATATTAGCGCTAAAGCACTATTTCAATGGGTAAACACCGAGCAAGATCTTGAGATGTATGCCTGTTTGCACTCCGAGCAAGACCTTGCATTGTATGTAAGTTGGTGCAAAACATAGCAACGGCGACATGCTCACTGCACCCTCATAGCAACGCTATAACACAGTTATGCGAACAAATAAATAAAAGAAATATTGCCGTAACTATGTTTGGAGCCCGCGGCAGCTCGAAAAGGTCAGCTTCGCTTGTGTGTACACGAGAGCGCTATGCTATCTTCTTCTCCTTAGTAAGCATGGCACATACCCACGCAGGGGGATTGGCCAAGGTTCAGTAGATAATCCCAATGAGGTATTTTCGCGGGGAAAAATAGGCGTGAGAAGACTAAATCAATATAAAAATCGGAACAGTGAAATGAATTAAAGAAATATAATTACCAGGAATATTAATTACCAGCATTTTTGTACATGCGACAAAATTTTGTATACACCTAACAAGGGAATCGATCAGTTACACTTATGTAATCATGAAGGTAGCCGCAGACACTGCTTAACGGGAATCCTTTGCGCTCGCACCGAACGAAAGAATAACTGGAAGAGACAGTGGGAGTCCTAACCTCGTAAGAGGGACCTCCAAATACTGTTTTCTCTGAACATCGAACCGCCGGCAAGAGAGGAGAAAATGATCTATTATTTCAACTTGCCCACATGATACACAAATGTTTTTCGCAGCGAACCCACATCTGCATAAGTGCAAATGCTATCACTACTACTACTCCAACTACTCTGCACAGAAGCAGGCCGTAATCATATAGCGTTTCCTTTTCTGGTAATTTTCCTTTGTGATTTTTAATACGGTTGACTGACTTTATTAGGGAGTTTTTCTTGGGAGCCAAAGTGTCCATATTAACAACAAACGGCTTTAATTTATTCTCCATTACAAGTAGAACTCAAAATGCTGGAAACACGATGGCAGTCCTACGTGTCACGGTTTTGCAAAGTCGAGGCTTAATATGCGACAGCGCCAAGCAGCAATAACAATACTGGGCAGTATCTAGATAACTACTGCCTGTAAATGCGCTGGCTATAAAGCCGCGCCTCCAGCCCCTCATCCGCACACTTAGCCGCCTCAGCACCGGACGCGTAGTTCGGAGGTCGTGGGTTGCGATGCCGCCGGCGGCGCGTGGTTATTTTATTCTGCTTTTATTGATCTTCCAGTGATTAAAATCAAAAATTAAAAAAAAACATTACCTATACTCCTTGAATTCTGTGCCTGTTGTCTCCTTTCATATGTAAAACGAGTTCCTGATTTTCTCTTCCGTTGTGTGCTGAAAAATCAATATATCTAGGGACCAAGTAAGAAACCGCAACGACCCTGTCTTCCTACTGAAGAGGAGCGGACAAAAACATCTTTTGGAATTGAATGGCTCCTAAGAGGGCTCCAATAGCTCCGGTTGCATATTTTTTGGGTTGTTTATATAAGGTTCTCGTTCGGAGATACTTCAGTATTGGGATGACATCAGGGAGTTCGGGTACATTGTTGTTACAACCACTTCTGAAACAAGCCCTATCTAGTTTGACTGTCGGCGCATTTAATACAAAACAGTCTTTCGGCTTTCGGGCAACAGTACCTTAATAAATCGAGTCGCATAATAGCGATGAAAAACTGATTGCTAGTTTGGTTTGGTTTATGGGGGTTTAACGTCCCAAAGCGACTCAGGCTACGAGACGCCGTCGTGAAGGGCTCCGGGTTCTTTAATGTGCACTGACATCGCACAGTACACGGGCCTCTAGAATTTTGCCTCCATCGAAATTCGACCGCCGCGGCCGGGATCGAACCCGCGTCTTTCGGGCCAGCAGCCGAGCACCATAACCACTCAACCACCGCGGCGGCCTGAAAAATTGGTTGTATCTAACCATAATGCTCTATTGCCTTTAGTGCGAACCAACTACAAATTATTTTATGCAGTTTCATACAATTTAAATTTGTGGTTAACGCTCGTGAAGAAAAGGTGCGTGTGCATGCGCTACCAATAAATCGGGCGCCGGCGTCGGCATCGTTCAGTGTAAAATAAAAATGTACAAAAAATTCCCAGGAGGAAAATCCTTGGAAGAAGGAGGGCCGCCTAGGTCGTAAAAGCTTGTGACGTCATCACAAGCTGGCCACCGGTTTGTGATGACGTCACAAGCTTCCACGGCCTAGGCGGCACCGTGGAAGGTGGCACTAAATTAATGATTCGCCGTTAGAGGCTGCTCGGAAAGAGCCATTTGGGTGGCACAAACCCCACCGTAGGCAGCGCCTGCCTTCGCAGGGCTGTGACGCACCGCTTAAGCAGTGCACCACTGCGTCAGGAGTTTTATGAGTACTTCCAGGGATGTATGAATGTGAAGTTGAGAGTGACAATTCTGCACATTTGGAAAGTAACAAATTACGCTACCTGCTCGTTTTCTTAAGGCGGAGCTTAAGTGTGCCCTGCAATTTTCTCCCGTTATTTTGATTCTCTTCTTTCCCTGGCTCTATACGGATGTTGATTTTCTTTCTGTAGCTATCGACATTGTTGAACTCTATACTTTGATTCTTCGCTGATCTGATGTAATAAATGTGTATATGCGTTATGATGGTGATAACCTACGGTTTCAGCCATAAATGCCCTAGAGTTTTTTTTTCATGTTCGTCCTCACTGCAATGGCATTTCTGTCTAGTAACACACTTAGAGCAACTGTTTTTGCATACTCAACAGAATTGTGCTGATAACTTTGATTGTGCAGTCAAGCAAGCTTTCCTGAGCAAAAAGTCGACTACGGTATTAGGCTGGGACCACACAAGCTCTTCATCCGGTGCAGCTCATTTCCTATGAACTTCTCACGCCTGCAAAAAAAACTTGATCCCCGATATCGTTGAACCCATATATTTTAGAATTTTTTTTCTGGGCGCGCTATTGCAAACGTCGCAACTAGTGTTTTTGAGACAGCTGTTTTGACAGCGTCACTGATTTGTCTACATGCATTGCTCCCTTTGTAACAGCAGCAACTCGTACACTCAAAAAAACTCAGTGCTCACACCTACTGAAAAAGAGTTCCCCTGTGAAACTTTGTTGTCTTTGTGTGCACGTGTTGTCATTGATGCAGAAAAATAAGAGTCCTTCTGCGTCGGTTAATATATTACTGTTGAAGAATTGGTGCCGGTGGTGCAGGGGTGCATGTTCATGAAATCGAGCACTCAGGAGCAATCGTTGCCTTGGGCACGCGCCTTATTTTCGTGCTACACTGAAAGAAAAAAATACTTTTTCAAATTGTCAGACTCTACTGAGCTTATCACTCTCCTTCTGCTGCTTTATCAAGATGCGTGCTGCGTCAAATTTTATACATCTGGCATGTCTCCACTTTCTTACTGGCCGCTGCTGCCTCAAAAGAGCGGCGAGCGTCTGGTTACGTAGTGGCGGCAGAATTATCTCCGCCACGTCTTCTGGGGCGGATAGTTTCGGTATGACGCTATTGCCGTGCTTCAAGCTGCAGGACAGTTCACATTACTGGAGGACGGCTTCCTGTGACAAGGAGCGCAAGCACTTCCTGGAGCACCATGTTGCGTGTAGCCTGTGCTGCTTTTCTCCTCCTCATTGTGAACGGGAGTGGTGAGTGAACGCATGATGGAGCGATCCCATCTCCTGATTCTTTGTATTTTCTTTGCTTTAATACCAGAAAATGCTTAGTGTACGTGCACTTCTCGGCCAGCTATTCCGTTGCGATCGTGGCTCAAAGTACGTTCAAAGTGCGGAATAATGTGCAGCGATTACAAATACAATCGAGATGTCGATTAATAATAGCACGTTTAGCCATTTTTTCATGCCACAGGCATTACCATGTGTATGAGCACTGCCCCGAGCGCTGCTATGTAGAATTCAACTGGATGTTGTATTTCAGTGTGTAGGTGTGCTCCCGTTGTGTCTAATTTGAGCAACGGCCAGTTGGCCTTCCATACGATATTTCGCCACAAAAGTACTACGGATTTCGCCGTTGTAGTTTCATTGTGCATGTTCATGAGACTACTTGTCCCTTAGAAGGAATAACGGTTCATAAGTGTTTACCTGACGGGGCGAGCCACTCAGTTTTGATATCACAGAGAAAACTTCGTGAACCCCATCCAGCCTTGCCGCTTTGCTGCCTTGATGTGAGAGGTTTCGAATGGACACATTGACTGCGATAAGCATGATATGCGTTTCGCTCCCATTCTCAGCAGGTTCAGGGAAAAATCATCCGAAAGCCATGGTGAACTTGAGGACGAGCAGTAAGTCAAACTTGTCAGAAAACTTGCGAACATTTGTGTCAAAACGGCTGAAGCAGAATTCAGAAAGCTTACGCCCCGAAAAGAATTCGAACAAGTGCCGGCGCCGAATAAGCAGCACCTTTTCCATTTATTTCGACCACTGTGCCGTTGCTGCAGCTTTTACTGTTTCTCCCAACATCTCATTATTAACGCGCGTTTAGGTACAGGAACAGGATGAAAGCCGCAGCTTTTAATGACACAGACCGCTACTGACTTCGCTGACTGTGCGTGAAAAAAAGATATAAACACAAATGTCTCAACCTTAACGCTGCCGAGAACAGACTGCACATCGAGAATGGAAAACAATTTGATTGCAAGTCACTTTCGCTGTAGATGTTCTTCAGAGATAGCGCGATGTGACTGAAATGTGTTGTAGTGGAAAGGAGAGGTTGAGCATTCTTCTCCGTCAGCGGGCTTCCTACAGGCTGTGCCGTCCAAACAGAAAAAAAACGTCACATTTATTGACTGATCATTGGCTGATATTGCTGACCACTTGATTTAGTGACGTGGGTGGCGATCATGCAGAGTGGCCATAAAGTAAAACACGCCGTTGTAACATTAAGCAGGTTTATTTAGTGCCCTATGTAGAATTTCTCCAAATAAAATTTCACTTTTAAAGTTTGTAAAGAAACATTTGAGGCCTCCGGTGTATGACACAGACGGCAGTTAAAGAGCTGAAGAAAAATATATTATCAATGGAGCAACGTGTTATGACTCATGCTGTGTTTTCTAGCTGTTAGCCTCTCGCACAAGGTATTGTAGGACGTCAGCATCCTCCCCTTTTATCAGTTAGTTCAGTGGTTCGAAACCTTAGAAGCAGTAGTTCTGTCGCTTTTGATGACTACGTAATTTAAATGACGCAGCCCTAAAGGGTCGATTCACGAGAGTCTGCCATGGCCTTTTATTCACTGCGGTGGTGAGCGCCACATTTGCTATAAATTATGGTTTCAGGTGCATTGTTCTTATTATGTTTTTGTTATTAAATTTCCACCCAGTTCTGATTTTATGTCGAGATTTCTTGGCCTGCACTTTTAAGTGCGAGGCATTTGCGAAATATTATGGGATACTACTTATAGGTGACTAATAGGAATGGTCTAATCTGGTGATGCGGTGCAAAATATTTCTTTGAAAGGTTGTCTTGTGCGCTAACCGAATATTCAAGACTGCCATCGGAAACCGGTGAGATGCGTTTTTGTCACTGAATAGTAGGAAAACTATTAGCGTTCCATAGGGAAATTTGCGGATATATTGATTTCTATGTTGCAGTCTGGAGGCATTGCGAAAATTTGCGTTCACAGACAGCTTCTCGTTCAAAAATGCGCTTGTCTAGATTTATTTCGTGAATGCTTGCGTTCTCAGCTGTTTCCTTTCAATGCACCAAGTTTCATTACTTCTATTTTTTGTTTCTCTCGTGATTCGGGACATTTTACCCTATACTGATTTCGAGACACACTGTGCGGTAAAGCGTCGAGACTGGGCAAGAACTACGGAAATTTTCAGATAACGGGTAAGAGCCCATTTAAGAGCACTAATTCTCATCTCCTCTATAGGGTAGAAGGTTTATTTGTAAAAATGTGGCTGCACACGAAAAGCCTCAACGGCGAAGTGTAGTCTGTATGAAGGGCGGCCACGATTGAACGCTGCCTTGTTATTGTTAGACAACAGCGCTGTGAAAAACGCTTCATCTGAAGGACACTCGTTAAAAAAGTGATATTTTTCCAGAATACTTTTTTGTTGATATATTGTGCTTCCTGGCCATCACTTTATTTTATTTGTGCATTTTTTGCTTTCCGTTAAACTCATGCCGCGCAGGCCCTAGCTGCCCGTCTTGTAAATAATCTCTGTATAAGGCAGGTTGCATGCACATAAAGGAAATTAATAAAGGTTACGTAAAAAAACAAAAACAAAAGGACTTTGTAGCGCACTGGTTTAGCAGTCTGTTTATTAACGCATGACAACAGGATTTCGAGTGCCCACGCTAACTGAAAATTCCCCCCCCCTTTTTTTTTGTAACGCAAATTATTTACCAGCGTGCCAATCACTACTCGTTTCCCATAGAAGTTTGCGCGCGTTTTCACATTGTATTCTGAGGTAATTTTCAGCGAAAGTCGCAATTCAGAGATTTGTCACACAAGCCACGAGGCGAAACCGGAAGTCGGGGTATTGTACCTTTTAAAGAACGAAATATTGTGCCAAAAATTATGTGTATACAACTGATATCGTTAGTGCAAAAATACAAAGGGCAATATCGCCTATGCGGCCTTATGCAGCCTAATATTAAGATGTTGAGAAACGAGAACAGATCCAAAGGGGAGCCGTTATGGAAGCTAAAGGGCGTACAAGCGATGGCATTTTTCCATTCCGTGAAAGATACAGCGCACGAGATTTCTCCTGGCTAGTCTGAAAGCTTTTTTAATGGAAATTTTCGCTCCAAAGCCCCTCATAATGCGACATGTACACAATGTATCATACATCGCGGCGGGATATAGCAAGTTATTTGCACGGTGCCGTATTTGCTTGTTCAAAGAAAGGAAAAGGCGAGTTCAATTGAATTGTATTGACTGGCGTAAACAGCAATTTAAGCTAAAAATCTACCAATGCAACCAAAAGGCAACATACCTGCAGGGGTAAAAACATGGTTTCAATCGTATATTTACCGAAAAATAAAGGAACGATTAAAAGGTGTTCAAGTAAAATGGGATTCGAACTGCTATCGTACGCGTAGCAATCCAGTGCTGTAGTCTATTGCACCACAGTAATAATAATAATAATTGGTTTTGGGGGAAAGGAAATGGCGCAGTATCTGTCTCATGTATCGTTGGACACCTGAACCGCGCCGTAAGGGAAGGGATAAAGGAGGGAGTGAAAGAAGAAAGGAAGAAGAGGTGCCGTAGTGGAGGGCTCCGGAATACTTTCGACCACCTGGGGATCTTTAACGTGCACTGACATCGCACAGCACACGGGCGCCTTAGCGTTTTTCCTCCATAAAAACGCATCCGCCGCGGTCGGGTTCGAACCCGGGAACTCCGGATCAGTAGTGAGCACCACAGAGCAAATTCTTCTTTCAACATGATATTTAGTATACGAGCAGAAGGAGGAAGAGGAAAGGCAGAGAGGATTATGTCGGTAGGTGCCATGTCAATTTTTTTTTATCTTGATTCAGTCTTCTGGCGTTTCCTTCCCCGCGCAAATGCTTCATTTGCATTCTACTCTATACCTTGGCCAATCCCCCCCACGTGGGTATGTGCCATATTACTTGAGGAGAAGAAGAAGAAGAAGGTGCCATGTATGTGTCATGCTTACTAAGGAGAAGAAAAAGAAGAAGAAAGTTTATGTAGGCACGGAAGGGTCAATATACAGATAATTTACATATGCCCATCTGGTGGCTGCACTCTACCACCTTTGATAGAAGACGACACGACTAAAATGGTGACAACGATAGACATCGTATAAACAGCGGAAACCAGTCCGGTAGAATGTCTCTTTCATCATAAATGGCCCTGACCTGCAGGATCATTCGGCTGAACGACTTCCGGGTGAAACTGGAGGTTAAGTGTTACGCTCAAACATTCGCGTTTTCAATCGGCTATGAAGTACAACGAGAAAAAAACATGTCATAGGGTGAGTACTCAGGTTGAGTGGCCACAAGGAGACGTACGCTGTAGGAATTTAAAACGAAGTTGTTCCTTTGCGTTCTTCGCAGCACATCTCAAAACAAAATCGCGTCCTTGCATTTGATAAAACTGTGTTCAATGGTTTCAGGCACATTGCACAGACGTCAGTTAACAGACGGCACAAAATTGTTCTTCCTATGGAAATCACGTTATAACAGGAATAGCCTCGGTGTGTAATTTAGAGAAAAACGTTTTGTACAAAGCGAAAGCGGCATCTTGCACATCCACTTTAAGAGATCATAACCGATGAGGCCAAAGTCCAGTAACTACGCAATGGCGACTGAAAGAGCATTGCTATCAACTTTCTGTGTAGACTACTGCGTAAAATAGAATATAATTACTCGCTAGAAAATCCAACTGTCAGAAACCTCACAGGTACACCAACTTCCTGCATAAAACCTAGTGAAGATGGGCGCCCAGTAAACTTTGAGGAAATCACTAAGTTTGGAAAGAGAATCATGAAATCAACCTGCAAGATTGTTCTGATAATCGAAATTGAACAATCGCCAAAAACGAAGAAACGGGCCACTGCCTCACATACACGTGAACAAAAGTAACGATAACCTGCGGTGTTAACTGTGCACTTATCCGTTGTGAGAAATCTTTTATATTCCCACAGGCGGCGCAATCGAGCTAGTGCGCCGTAATGTTGACGGTTCAGAAACACGCGATGGTGCGTCCAGCTCCGAAAGGAGGGAGAGATGCTGAGCCCAGATACAATCAGGAAAAGCAGAATAGCTGAACATGGCGGACGTAAACGCCAAAACTGGCGTAAAAAGCCGAGCGCACTGTCCTCGTAAGGTAAGGTGGTTAATGGCATATGCTGCTGAAGTCGCGGAAGCCTGCACGGATATCTACCACTGTTCCTTTGAACAGTTACAGAAATGAACTAAGACAAGGCCACTTTCAGGGGTCAAGGATGCGGGGATACACTATCTTGCAGCTAAAAATTTGTAGGACCTTTCTACGTCTTCCTAGAAACGTAGTTCATGTTTAGACCTGCTCTAAACTATGTGGTCGACTGAACTTTTTTTTTTGACAGGGCGGGTTTAATGTGTTTTTAGAAGCTTGTTTTGCTCGATATGAACTTTTATTCACAATTTGAAGCAAGGATCCTGGTGGCATGCAGTTCAAGGTCATTGCACCTTGAGTTGAATGCTGCAAATGACGCAGTGAGAGCTGGACTTCTCTTTAAGCTTTTGTGCTGTTGTTGCAACACACTTGCTACACACGCGTTCTGACCCAAAGATATAACCCGAAGGAAAAAAATAATTGGTCTCAAAAACGAAACAAAGCTTCCAGATATGTTCACTCTGCATTTGACCACAGAACCACATTTTTTATGGGGAACATGAGAAGCGTGTACCGACTTAATTGGTCACTTGTACTCATAGACAAATTTGCAATTACTTAGCGGACTCATGGCATTACTCCTTTTAGCGCTTTTTCTTCATCGCTGCAGTAGTGCGCTGCAGTTCTGCGTACAACTATTTGCTGAGAATAACTTTGTTTTTCGGTTGGAGCTGCTTATGAGGGGGACATTTATGTTTTTGTGTTTTCTTCTATTTTTCCATCCTTTTGAAGTTTCGTTTGTATTTTCTGCCAGCACTTTTTTCTTATCTTCTCCATCCTTGTGCTGAGCTGTCTTCTGGTGATGTAGGTGTGGGTCCTCTGCATTAACAACCAGTCTTCCACTTCTTTTTTTCCTTGAGCTCTTTCCAACCTGGAGTGGAAAAAACATGAGGCTGTGGTTGTTTGAGTTGCTACCCATAACGATGAATTGAAGGGTACGAATACTGTGGCTTCTATTTAGACGATCTGCCACGCTGACAAATCATTATTAACATGCCATGCTGCAGTACACTAAACAAGTTGTAAAATATTTTGCAATATTGAGTCCAATGCTAGCGGGAATACATGGGGATATTCATTAAGCTTTGCTTTCACCTGTACAGGCTCAGCATACGAAGAGAAAGACTTCTCCTGTCCTCAGTTGGGTGATGACGAAATAAGCATCCCTTCAACAGCCGTTTGCAATGGAACGGTGGATTGCGCCATAGACGCAGACGAGAGTGGTCAAGGACTTAATGATGAAAGCCCTGATATGTGTGGTGAGACACTTTTTAATCTGCTTGGGCGCTCTCTAAATCAAGCCGTTGACATCAACAGTGATTAAATATTGAATTTTCTAACTGGGAGTTTCATCTGGACTCCCCGATCACGTTCTTTTCCGGTTAATGGTCATTCGAAAAGGAATTCTTGAATGTGCTTTGAGGCGCACGAAATAACAAACGCTTGATCTCTTCCAGCTCCATACCCTTACTTGGAGAAAGAGCTTTTGCTAGAGAGCCGAGGAGTGACGAGCATGGCTGCATACCTTTCCTGGTCGAAGACCACAAGAAATATTCCAGACCACAAGCTGAAACTGGCCGGTTACATCTTGTCTGGAAAGTCGGCGCCACACTCGTTCCAAAACTCCATATTGAAGTAATACCTTATATTCACAGGATTTCCCACGGCCTCAAAAAAGTTTGGAGAGAAAATTGGTGTAAAAATTTGCATGTCAGCCCCAGAAAAACTGTCCCGCATGTGTGAGAACACATGTCCAGACAAGCAGGATAAGAAGGCCTGCTCTGTAAGGCATCAGAACCCATTTGTAACTTGTGCCGATAACGTGATATACAGGTTGCCACTTTCATGTGGCAAGTTGTATATCGGGCAGACAGGCCGGTGCCTGAAGAAGCGACACAGCGAGCACCACAGAAGTGTTAGAGATCAGGGACCAGGTAATCTGGCTCGTCACTGCCGTAGTCACAAGTGCACGCCTAACTTCAAGGAGTGTTCAGTATTAGGAAAAAATAGCAATCAAAAAACGAGGGAAATAATTGAAGCGGCAGAGATGGAAAAAGAGGGACTGGGAAATTGTATCAGTGATCCTTCGGTGTTTTTATCAAAGAAAGACTTAGCTTTCTTAGGAGCAAGGCAGCGGGCGAAAGTGTGAAACTTGTGCACTGTTTGGTAGGTTTTTATTGTTTCTTCTTTCCTTGACACGTCATGACCTTGACAAGATAATCATTGTTAGTTGTTTGTACGTGCGCAATACCTGACATTTATAAGGCTGTCAGCGCCAAATAAAGACCATTCAGTGGAAGTAAGCGCTTGTGTTGTGTCCTGTGTATTCTGTGCGCTATGAATCCTCATATCAGCACGGCTGACGTGGTACCAAGTGCAATGGTTGAAGCCGTGGACAAATTACATGATAATCCTGAGGCCCTTTTACACTGAAAGTGGAAAGCCGGAGACTACACACAAGCTTGGCAAGACGGCATCGGCGGTTTTCCGCACACTCTTTTCTGGTGAGTATGCGAAGTGAATGGGAGTAGTTGAAGCGCGGCGACTGAAAAGAAATTTCAAATACAGAACTGCTGTCGTTTTCATGATTATGGACAGGAGCGTTACATTCTCTTACTGAGGACTACAGAGAGATCCGACTGGCACAGCCAGAACTAATTGCTCACACAGAAGTTTCCTGCATGTTTACAGCTAAATTATTGTATACTGTTTAAGAAACGAATCCAAAAAGAATACCCCTGACTATCGCCGCATACTAATTGTGCCAATTTAATCGTATGTGCCCCATTGGAGACTTAGGAAGCAGCAATTAAATTTACATTTTGCATTCACAGTTTGCTGTCTACATAAAAAGTAGGCACAGCATTACACAAACGGTGGAAAGTAAGCAGATAAGAACGTTGCTCTAGTGCAGTGACGAAAGCCGTTGATAAGAACAAAATTATTTGCTTCATAATAACTGGGTACGGTGTGCTCAATTTTTGTTCAATATTCATTTTTGGAGATAATTTGGAGCTGTAAGGTATTACTATTATTGATTGTACATTGAGTAATGTGTGGTATTTGACGCGTTCTATGTACCTAGGGCTGGTAAGACTCACAAGCGCAACTAGCGGTGAACTAAAGATGTTTTCAGGGAGCGTTGGATATCAATGCAGCAAATGACAGGGAGTTTTGTGAGTGTGTTGCTGTGATCCTGACAACAGCTTTATGAACCTGCAGTTCATAGTGCTGTGCCACTGATTCCACGTGTGAAATGAGAAAAATCAAGCGAACAGGTGCGGTGTCCTTCATGATATATACTTTATAATGAACCGAAATGTCTCAAGTAATTTGCATCTAAAAGTGTATTATGGAGGCGACTGCAAGTTTTTTGGATACATATCTGCTATGTGTACTGGTGCGGACGTAAGTAAACAGAGCACGCTATACTATTCTGATTGCAATCATGACTATACTATTGGACATGGAGAAACATTATTTATTCAGGAGAAAGCGCGCTAGCGTTCACTGCCAGCCTGAACATACGTTGTCACTTTTTATTAGGGAACGCGAGAAAAATGTCTCACGAAAATTGCATGCGCCGTTTACTTTCGTCCGCACCTATACTTGGGGTGGAGCGAAAGCCTGTACAATGAGGTTGATACGATGACACTATATGATATCGGTGTGAAGATGAACTGCTAGCTCCTTTCATGGTATAGTGAGCTCAGTTCTACATTTGCAACGAGGCAGTCGAAACTTGAGAGCTGTCTGTGGATATTAACTCAATTCTAAACGGCTTTGCCAACATTATACAAAACTAATACCAAGTAATTGCTACATGTGTGTAACTTTGAAAACCACACATATTATTCAGCAGTATGCTTTATATATCACAGAATAACAAAGGAAGTATTATAAGAGTAATTTTTAAGCAACTAAATTCGTAGTTTGTCCGCACTTTGAAAGGATGATTGGTGAGTCAGAGTATCATTGTTTTAACATGCTAGTTAAGCCGTTCTTTCAAATGCCTGCTATAAAATGCTGGTTTTATGGATGCTGAAGTTAGCAACTTGAGCAGAAACAAGGCTGCATTGGCTCTTCGGTTTCGTCACAAGAGTAGTTGGTCTCACTGTACACAAGTAGGTGTCTCAACGCACAAGCACTAAAGCAATTCATCATCAGCCTGACTACACCCACTACAGGGCAAAGGCCTCTCACATGTCCCTCCAATTAACGCTGCCCTTGGCAGCTGCGCTCATTCTATGCCTTAAAAAATTTCCTAATTTCTTCCGCCCACCTAACCATCTGCCGCCTGCTGCTGCCCTTGCCATCTTTTGGAATCCACTCCCTTACCCTTTTGGATCAGCGGTTACCTTACCTTCGCATTACATGCCCTGCCCAACCCCATTTCATCCTTTTGATTTCGACTAGGATGCCATTAACACGTGTTTGCTTCCTCACCCATTCTGCCCGCTTGTGGTCCCTAAAATTTAAACCTATCATTTTTCTTTCCATGGCTCGCTGCGTTGTAATTAACTTAAGCTGAACACTTTTCGTTAGCCTCCACGTTTCTGCCGCCCCATAGGTGAGTGCCGGTAAGATACAGCTGTGAAGCACTTTTGTCTTGAGGGATACGACAGGCAAAGCTGCAACTTTTCCGTGCTTCCTTACAGAGCCTGAAATGCCAGTGCTGGTGTCGGTGCTCTCGGCACAACAAAGAAACGTGGTGCTCAACATCATTGGTCCTTCGGCCTGGAACAGTGACCCAGTTGGCTTCCACGTACGCTGGGAGGCAACCAGTGAGCGCCAGGGCCCACGCGGAGAACAGGAGATTGAGTTGCCGGCAGAGTGGTCACCTGAGGAGAATGTGCTGAACACAACCCTGCCTCTGCAAGGCGGCATAAGCTACATGCTATCCGTGAGCGCAGTGGGCGCCACCGACTCTGGCGCCACCTTGCGGGGTCCTGAAGTGAAGGTCAGCGCCAGCGTGCCATTTGGTAAGTCCAGTCACTTGGTATGATAACCACGTGCCTAAAGTCCCGTGCTTGAAAAATCATGCCTGTTTGGTGTTAGCATGAGCATTATCTTACAGTGCAGATGCAGCGGGCAAAAAGAGAAAGTCTTTCTCTCTCATGTTTCCGCCTTTAAAGGCAAGTTTTAAGAAGCATGGAATGTGGAGGCCTAAAATGAGGAGTCTATCCCCAGATAAATGTTTGCAATAGATGTTGCAAATGCGCAAGTTAGTAGCGATAGGCACTAGGGATGGGAATAGCTTATATGGACTTCAAATATTGCAGATCTTTAGCACCACCCTCTGTACTGTACCAGCAGAATAGTGCTCGCTCTCTCATATGTGATGAGAATATAGGTTATAACTGATCCTACTGCTCCGCAAAGATGAGGGCTCTCACATATTCTTCCTCCTCTACCCTAAGGTGAAGCTGCTTCATGGGAAAATCATTTCGACCTCATAAACTTGTGAACAACTTTTTAAGGAATCCATCGTGCACCAACTATGTACGAAACCCATTAGTCGCCCATTGAAACGACAAATCACTGTAAGGGCGAAAAAGTTACAATGTCAAGGACTACCTACTGAGTGCTAGCCTTTGCCAAACCCTTTCAAACTCTATATAATACGGATCCGAAAAATATAATGAGCACAAAGAAACCCGAAGTTGGTTTCGCATAACAAAAGAGGTTAGGGGCCCCTGTTGCGCAAGTGTACTCAATTATGGACAAGCATTTGCGATGAAATTTTTATCTCCGGTTCACAGTGAAAACTACCTCTACCCTAAGGTGGAGCTGCTTCATGGGAAAATCATTTCGACCTCATAAACTTGTGAACAACTTTTTAAGGAATCCATCGTGCACCAACTATGTACGAAACCCATTAGTCGCCCATTGAAACGACAAATCACTGTAAGGGCGAAAAAGTTACAATGTCAAGGACTACCTACTGAGTGCTAGCCTTTGCCAAACCCTTTCAAACTCTATATAATACGGATCCGAAAAATATAATGAGCACAAAGAAACCCGAAGTTGGTTTCGCATAACAAAAGAGGTTAGGGGCCCCTGTTGCGCAAGTGTACTCAATTATGGACAAGCATTTGCGATGAAATTTTTATCTCCGGTTCACAGTGAAAACTACTTTTGCTAAGGTTTTGAAATAATCATTGCAGTGTTATCTATTCCACGCGCGTCTATCATCAAAAGGTTTCGGAGAAGTAGAATCTGACATGATTGCTATGGTAAACGGAAGTATGCACTGCTTTCACAGGCAGGTGCGCATGGATGGATCCCATGATTTGAAGCATGACAATTTTATGCGGTGGAGTGTAGAAACATACAGATAATTTACTTCTACATCACCACATAGTAAGGCGGCCTGAAGGCGCTTAGTTTCTTGGGCGCTTACAGCATTGTGCCTGAAAGGATATTTGATGCATCATTGCAATAAAATGCTCCCTCTGATCTCCTTTTCGCAAAATACCCGGCGCACTTGTAAATTTGTTTGCCTAGTGCTCCCATTTAAGATGCATTTCTTTGGGGTGTTCATCATTATTATCATACCATAATCATCACCTTCACTAAGCCCATTGCAGGACAAAGGCCTCTCCCATATCTCTCCATGCACTCTCTCCTGCGCAAACTGCGGCCACCCTATCCACCTAGCTTCCTAATCTCATCCGCCCACGTAACTTTCCCTATATTCGTTAATGCCCCTGGTGAGTCCAAGCGTGGTAAATACGTCATCTAATAGCATGTAGTGTTATACAGCGAAGTAATTGCCTAAGGTATGCTTTTGCAGTCGACATCTGAATTTAAAAGAAACATATCTGCGGACACAGTATCCTGTCCTTCAGTAACTTTGCTCCGATTTTTCACCAAACGCTGGTAGGAGCTCTTGGTCATAGCATAAAATGGCGAAGTAGTTTGTAGCTTATCTTAATATCATTTTAGCGAAACTATGGAATTTAATTTTATTTTGCGTAGAATAAAAGTCTTCCTCCAGGAGCAGTTTGTGAAAACACAAGAAGCCAACATTTTAGTGTTCTCGAAAGTAATATTAATGGATTGACGAAACTTACCTTTTCACTACTACGTTGTAGAGGAAGACCTTTGTTTAAAGAATATTGAACCAATGGAGAAGATGATAGCAGCCCTAAGCATAAAATACAATTTTAAGAAACTGTAGCCGAACGCTGCGTCTGTTCAGAGGTGGAGGTAGGAGCTGTGTAGTATTCACCAGGTCCACTGCCGGCTGAATACTATGGCCGCTTCTCTCGCCTCTATTTCTAGAGCTGCGCTGCGCGCATCCCTTGTTGTGGCTTTCGTATTTCGTATTACCGCAGTCCACGTCCGCTTACTTCCATTCGGAGAGCCCCCTCCCCTTACCTTACCACTTTCGGTGCATCACTTGCCGCACCGGTCAGCCAGTTCTCTTTCCTTATGCCGGTCTTCGGGCCCTTCCTGTCTCCGTGCTTGACACGCCGTTACGAGCGTCCACACTTCTTCGAGCTTAACGCGGTCTACCACCTTGGCCCCGTTCTCACCTTCGTGCGCGGCTGCGAAAAATTTCCAATAGCGACACAGGCGATCCCTGGTATTTTTTTTTACTGGTCTGGCTTCATTGTAAAGCCGCGGCTGCGCTGGAGGTCTTGCTGAGAATTCGATAGCCCAGAACATATGCACCGCGGCTATTTAGAATCGCGCTTGCGACGCTCTTTCAGAATTATCCGCAAATGTGCTGCTTTATGTTTTATCTTAGTTTGGCTTCGTGTTATTTTTGAAGCGAAATCTTCACTACGCTAGGTTTTCAAGAGGGCAGTGGCAGTGCAGGCACGTGGTGTCACGTGGCAGGTCGTGTGACCTACTGACGTCATCACAATCTGCCCACCGTGCCAGGCGGCAACTGCGCCATCAGCCGTCGGTCATTTAATCGACTATTTACAGACATTCCGTTCGGAAGTGTGTGTGGCGTTTGAGAACGTAGCCATGCAAAGGAAGCTTTCGCTTCTCACCAGGGTTAACCAAAGTTTTGCTCGTTAAAATTTAAAAGTTTTATTTTCGTCATTTTTTAGCTCAGTTCATTGCTAAACATCTGTATTAAAATGAAAAGAAAGAAGAAATGCGCTAAATATTTTATCTATATCTTCTATCGCCGCCCAAGGCGGGAACGGCGAAATTGTCAAGCAACAGAACGAAAATTACAAATATTCTTTAGCGCATTTTTCCGGTTGAGGGGCGTTAGTTGTTGTGGCGTAGGAGATCAAGTGACTACCTCTTTCCAATTCCTCGCGGTCTCCTACTTTTTGGTTAGGGCGCGCGCAGAGCCGTGATCATGTGCCAACTAGTTGCACTTTCCTCCAGATAGAAGACGGCGGAGAGGTGTGGCAGTGCCTTGCACGTGGTGCGACCTTCTTCAGTATCGGGTGGAGGGCGTGGATAATAAGATGTCGGCAAACATTTCGAAACACCTCCAGTACTTGTTAAGCCCATCTTTTTTGGAGTTAAAAGTAGTCATAACGAAAGGTGCTCTAGCGTCTATCGAAAAGATGGAAACGTCGATAGCAGAGTGAAACTGACAAGACGATTACGACACTCGGTGATGGTTAAATGCGCTCCCACGCAGCGGCGCGGCGCCCGTACCATGAAAAGAAACAGTGAAAGCTGCCGAAAAATAGGCGCACCGATACTGTGCAGAAAGTCAAGCTGTCAAAGCCGCTTTATTATTGCAACTAGCATTATACAACGGACACATATTTAGAAAAGTTGTTAATTCAGTCGAATATATCAACAAGAAGAGCTCCAGTTTTATGAGACATTACTGAGCATTGTAACCATGCAGTTAGTTTTTTTTGTCTTAATATTCTGACGATGTAGTGTTTGACGTACTCAAAAAGCCTGCTTAATTTTTACGACAAAATTCAAACGGTTAACCACTTGATGTGGAGTGTTTGAGGATGAACGATGAAAAAGAAATTTGTGCAGGTACTGAATCATACCGCAATACGCCTCATCAAGATCACTTCACTTCTCGCAGATTCCTACGACGTGTCCGCCAATGCCATTGATTCTTCTAAAGCGATTGTCTCCTGGCGTGCCTCGGAAATTGTGGACTTCTTCGAGGTAAGTGACATATGCTACGTATAAGCTGCCTATTTTTACTACCATTCTTGATTTTTTTCAGTAAATGTTTTCCTTTGATTGTACGGTTTAAGAAAACTTTACTTGGCATGCATATATGGGCCTGTTTTACACAAATTCTTTTATTGCTTTGCTCGCGATGGTCAAATACGACCTGAAATCTAGGCTTCGGGGGGTTTTGGCATTGGCCATGGAATTAGACTCACTACAGTTATTTTGGGGAAACTGACTACCCGCTATCGTAACCGGTGAGAAAACCGATGAGTGGTTATGTTTGCAAAGTTGGTTGACTTACTAGAGTTTTTCTTGAGCGAATTCTCTCTCCCGCTTGATCGGGCCCCAAAATGTTAATTTCTCGGTGCATTGCAGCGGCTTTTGAAACCATTTTCTAGTTATTTCTCATTTATGCATACACTGCCAAATAAAATTTTGCATCATTAAAACGACGGAAGAAGGATTATACAAAAGAACACGGAAAGATTGGAGTACCCGGGTGCGAACCCGACCGCGTAGGCCGCGTTGCGGTGGAGGCGAAATGCCAAGGCCCCCGTGTGCTGAGCGATGTAAGTGCACTTCAGAGATCCCCAGGTGGTCGAAATTATTCCCGAGCCATCTAAAGCGGCACCTTTCTTCCTTTCTCCTCTTAGTCACTCCTTTATTCCTTCCTTTACAGTGGGGTTCAGATGTCTGCCGATATGTGAGACAGATACTGCGCCATTTCCTTTCCCCAAATGCCAATTATTATTATTATCAACGTCAGCTCTGATTTACTTCTGGAATCTGCGAAACAATAAGCGGGCATATAGACAATATCGTGTGTATATTTCGATAGCACAAGCAGCCCGTCAAGGCGTTGTCGAAACACTTCCGCTTCAGTGAGGTCATTTCCTGTGTGGTGGCGGTACATGATTATTGAGCTCACGCTGGCTTAGTCATAATGAGGCATGGCATGTCATGTACTTCAGGACTGTGCATCTCGTGTCATTGGTGACATCATTATATCTGGCCTCATCGGGCGTGCCATGAGAGGGAGAGACCACCAAATGGCTGAACGAGCTGCTTATTCGCTAGTATAAAACTTGAAAAGGCACAGAGGAAACAAGGTGCCAAGGAAAAAGCGGGTTGTACTTTGAATAAGGGAAGTATACAAGGAACAATAAAACAAAATAAACAAATATAAAATAAAGCAGAGTTGAGATTTTTGCATCTCCCCACATCATACATAGAACAACAAAGAACAGAAACAATGCAGACATTATACTAATAATGGTATGTGCATGCATTCAATGTATGTGTAACTTCTCACTGCCGCTAGTATGGACATATAAGGTTAAATTCAATTCAGAAAAGAAAAGGATCAGCGCCACATTTACCCCGGTAACGTATTTGTCACATAGGTGCGCTATTACGTTTTCCCTAGTTTAGCTTTGTACAACAGTGCTTAAGCATTTTTAAGGCCAAAAATTTCAGTTTCATAAAAATATTCCTGCAGTTAAACGTCGACTTTCCTCTAGTGATAAGCCGCCACAGCTCCTCGCTGCGATTCGAGTGTCCCCTGTATTCAGCGTCTCTGAAGCCACTTGTACTCGCTTCTACACGCCTTCCGTCAGACGATGGCTGCGCCGCCTGTTGGCAAGCCCGCGAAGCGTAAGCGGGCCGCGTTTACCGCTTTCCCCGTCCGTTTCAGCGCACTTTCGCGATGCGCTTGTGTTTGATACCTTACATCGTGTGGAGTATTGATTAGTCGCCAATATATTTCATGTAAGTCTTCAGTGACGTAATGGAACGTACTTTTGCCTAGCTGACTGCTCTAAATCATTTAAAACTCTCCCCTGTGTCCTCTACGCGCCTTCCGCTTGACAGCGGTAGATCGGGGCTGTTCGACGAAAAAAATAAAAGGCTGTGTCGTATTCAATTTGCACGCTAGAGTGTTTATTTCCTTTCTTGTATTTATGTCTCCCCCCCCACATTCAATGATCTTTTTCACTCGTAGTCACCTCGTTATGGCTCGCAAGGTGCAAAACAGGCGCGCTGGTTGCAAACGAGACAGGTCACCCACCTTTCGATGTAAGTGGGCTTTTCTAAAAAAAGAGAAGAAAAGACAGAGAGAAGTTCTGATTGGCTCACTACTTCTGCATGCTTCTAACAAAGAGTTGGCTGTAACGCAGCAGAAGCAGGTAACGGCTGAAAAAAATACACCACACGAGACCGAACACCCGCGTGTATCGTTGCACTGACTGTGGCTCAACATTTAACTTATACCTATATGCAGCTTGTCACATTAAAATTGTTGATGGACGCTCTCCACTATCCACATGTTGATAACCTGCCAGGTCAGCCGCGCTGTTGATTGCAATTCGGTCGCTCGAGATCGAGCGTCTGTGTTATTGCACTTTCATTTGTGAGCACTGTACTTAAAATCTCTTGTGAGTGCTTTGTCGTATTACTCCATGGAGAACCAAAAAGCTTTAACTACGGAGCTATGTTGCCTATAGACGTCGTATATCGTCATGCTGCCCCGCAAGTGTTTCAGGCGCCATGCTTAATTACTTTCACAAACTTCATGCAGCTTCGTCTGCTTTCTTACTGCTTGGAAATGTTGCTGGACTCGATTCATTATGTTTTTTCATGAGATGGAATAGACCGGACTGGACTGGACGAACCTTTCTAGGCTGTACATTACGTATAGCGCCTAGAACCGACCCTAAGCCTCGCAAAGCGAACGTACCCGGCCTTAAATGCAAGCATTAAAAAAGAAATAGTTTGCTCTGGTCTGTTGGGCACCGTTTCAGCGATGTGCCTTTCTAGTATTATCTCATTCTCTTTCGCCGAAAAGAACATCCATTCGCTCCGTGTTTTAATGAGAGAGGACTTCAAATATGCGCACGACATACCAGTGCAATAGAAACCATTCGTCAGAGGGTCCATACCTGTGGCTTGTTATCAGGCTGATCGTACTATTCATCAGCGGCATTTTAGTTACTATATTGTAAATAAAATTAATATTTAGTTTTTTCACGTTAGTTGTAGTGTAGCAAGATACGTGGCTGTAATATGCAATCTGTCAACATTATCGCACGTGAGAGCGATGCTTATTTCATTTCAGTTCAGCAAGAAATACGTAGTTACCATCTAAGAATATCGGTACTTAATTTCGCTTTCGAACAATTAAGAGCATTTCTTTTTTACGCCTCTATTATCGCTACCTTAAGATAACACCGCACCTGTGTCAGTTATCCACAAGTCCGAATCCACAGCCTCAGGACCCAAGAAAGCTACACTTTCGGTGTAAACGGGCAAAGAGCTTCTCATGATAAACAAATGAGAAATATTTAGCACTGTGTAAATTTCTGTCGGCAGAGGCGGCATGCTGTGATCAGCTCCTCGTCTGCAAGGCTGGGCGACGCTCGCCTGCCGCAAATACTATCGTCCTTGTGAGATGTAACATCAACTACATCTTCACCCTCATGCACTGTGCTTCCCTTGCGCATGTTTTCGCCGCAAAATTAACTGTGCGGGACGCGGACGGGCAGCAAATCACGCGCGCGTATCTCGGCGAGCGTCCCGCCTATAGTTCCAGCGGCTGCCTCTAGGAGGCTTTCAGTTGCGCCCCTGTAGGTGCGGCCCATGGCGTATGCTGGAGGTCCCTCGGGGGACTTCAGCATTCCCCTCTTCTTTCCGGCATCTGCATGTGCACGCAACCGCTTATTGAGTTCATTTGTTTGCGCACTCACTTTAGCACATTAATACTGTACAGATCGTGGAACCAGCGAAACAGACAACGGATAAGATATCCTAATGAATTTTAATTCACCTTGTTCAAAGTGTGCGCTTGCGCAGGAATGATTTATAAATGTGGCTCGATTCATACAAGGAAATCAGTTGCAAGTCCAGCAGCGTTGGTTGTGTGCCTCTTTGTTTTGTTCCACGTCCGATTCACTGGTTCCACCATTCCTGCATCAAAAGCCAACTAGCCTAGCAATTTACTCTATTGAGTTATACTGTCTCCGCCGTTGTGCTGCGGCTTCCGGCTTCGTTATAGCGACTAGATCGGTTGACTCATGTTGGCACTCTCATCTATTGCGCTGCTACTCAGCTCACCGTGCATATAGTTAGGCCTGGGAATCTGTCGAAGGACAGACTTCATCTATGATTTACCATTAGCATTTTTTAAGGCACCGGTACTCTGAATTTCATAGGGCACTACGTATAAAAGGTGACAAGTACTTCTATCATAATCTCCCTACTACCTTCCAAGAAAGCTGCTAGGGGCTGGTCCTTACCGTAACTTTTCCTGTTTCCACTACTTGGACTTCGCTTCCCTTCCCCATTCGTTGCGTATGGATTGTTCTACGTTTTCGCACTAATGGCTTAGTTAGTTGCATCTTGATTATTCCGGCCCTTTTAATCATCCTTAGTGAATTTATCATGCAACCAGTATGAGACTGCATTTTATTTTCACATGCTACAGTCATACAGACCAAGCAGGGGGAGCATTCAAAAAGCAAAATACAGTCAAACACTACGCAAATCCAGCATTCCGACGCAACAAACACTGGAAAGAAACAAGGTGTGTTGATGACACTTATACGTGACACATAGGGTTGAACACTCGTTTCAAAAGCAACGCCACTAGGATCCAAAAAGAGATTTGCTAGCAGTGAATTCTATGCTGTGATTATTCGCGGAAACAATAAGTTCTTGAATGTATTGGTGCGCGCAAAGTATGGGATCAGGTTATGGTTGTGGCTATTGCGTGTCGGTCGTGTGGATCGGGAAGATGGATAGGAAGCAGGATAATAATAAATCGGCTGAAGTATAGTGAGTACCGAAATTTAGGTCTTGCAGGTGCTCTCCTTCTTTCTAAAGGGGTTATGTTCGTTGTAGGGAAGTAATGGCTGATTTAGTGTCAGTAATGCTAGGGTGTTCTGCTGTTTCGAGTCAGCCAGAACAACCTGGCTCGAGGGACCATCGCGAGACGGCAATCAACCAGGATGTTTGTCATATATATTAAGGAGCCTAAATTAAATTTTAAAGGAAAGAGGTGTGAAGAAGACAACGTGGATAAACCGAAGAATAAAGAAGATGAAGAAGCATTCGGTGAGGTGGAGGGAGATGATTGGTGGAGAAGCATTCGCTCAGGCGGAGAGAGATGATTGGTGGAGAAGAGAAGAAGACGACAAGGCTTACGTGGACTAACACCGAGGCTATAAAAGGGCGAGGGAAAGCGAGGCACGGGGGGGAACAGCAGAGAAGCGGAGGCTCCGGCGGGTCAGGGACACATTGGCTGAAAGAGAGAGACGCTGGCTACTGCTCCGGTGAGCTCGCGTTCTACGGCTTCGCATCGTAGACTCCCTGCCGTGCCTGAGCCCGTTCCGGGTAGTCAACGGAGGACGCTACCACCTGCAACGGCCACGGGTGTCTCCAGCGCTGTTGCCACCCATCCGGGTGGTGTCCCCAACGCCAACAACACCGGCATCACCTCTACGGGCGCTTGGACCGGGAGCTTGTACGACGCAGCCAGCGACGCCGCCAGCGACGCCAGCCCAAGCACGTCGAACGCCGCCTCAACGCCGCTTCTGGATCCATACAACGCCGCAGCCACACCGAACGAACCGTGAGCACGAACGCCGACTGCTAATAGTAGAACGCTAGTAGTAGACGCTGGTAGCAGTGTGCACGGGTCGTGTGTATTTATAGCCTTTGTGTTTTGTGTTATTTTTGTAAGTTTTGTGTTCTAGTGTGTGTGTCACGTAGGGTGTATTAAATTTGCGTTTGTGTGGGTACACCCGTCGCCTAGTCCATTCTTTCGGTCTGAGGGTACTCCGGAAATATCCGTGAAAATGTTCCTCGTTGTCTTCGTCCTATGTTGCCGGTGGCACCTGTGCTGCGTGATGCCGATGCTGCTGCTACAGCAGCCCGCCTCACTAGTTCATGAGGCCAGTGCAACTGGTAGCCGGAACGACGCATCTCGCTCATCAGGCGTAGGAGGAGAACAAGGCGAACATGGGCAACGGGCTGGTTGGTGCAGAAAAACTGCACACGTAGGTGCACTGGGGAGAACGTCCTCTGTAAGGGATAGCTTCAGACGGTCGATGAAAATATAGTCAGAGCGTCCATCAGCGTGCACAGTTAAAATGGCTCGCGGTTTACCAGTGCGAAGCATGAAATATTGTTCGAATGCAATTTTTGCTGCTGAACACCTTAGCCACGTATCTCAAAGCGCGATTGAGACGTCCACTGTCGCAGGAAATCAGATATTCGCCTTCGCTTTCCTCAGCCTCAAAGGAGTCTGCAACATTCTCGACGCCAACGCAAATGCAAAGAACGCCGGCGGCTTATTGCTATAGTCGTCAACAACGCATGCAGCGCACATATCTTTGCATTGCCGCCACGTAGCTCAAAGTGCGATTCAGGTGTCTGCTGACGCAGTGAGCCAGTTATGCGCGTTTACTTTTCTTTAGTAACTTCTGCGCACATGCGGAACATGATGTAGACGACGAGAAGCAGGGGACAGCGCAAGCGAGAGAGAGAGAAATAAATAGACAGAGAGGTTAACTAGGCGATGCCCGGTATGCTACCCTGAAAGTAGGAAGGGGAACGGAAGGAGAGATAGAAAGGAGAGAGAGGAAAGTGAAATAATTTTTTGACGTGTCCAAAGGCCGTTAGTAACATGGTACACAGGGCACACACTGGAAGTTTATAACCTTGAGCAAAGTCCTGAGTCTTTCGGCAACGTGTTAAGCGCTTTCCAAAGCAGTCCGCTGGAGATGAAGCTTTAGTCCAAGGACCCAGATTCTTCTTCTCTAAGCGGTCGAGGATCCAAGCGGCGGAGCGTTGCAGCCAGGAGGACAAGCTCACGCTGAAACAGAGGGCACTGACAGAGTGGGTACTCTATTGTTTCGTCGCACCCGCAGTTCTCACACGCAGGAGAGTCTGCCATAAGGACTACGTGAAAGCAGGCCTTTGTAAACGCCTCTCTCAACCACAGGCTACACAACAGCATAACATCGCAGCAGAAGAGGCCTGACAGATTATTCAGTTGAAGTAAGGAGTCGAGGTGGTGCAAACGGCATGCCGAGTTACCTGGGGACGTCCAAGACACTGAAGTCTAATTTCGGCCAAGCATTGGCATATATGCTTTCCTGTGTCGGCTTTTGTCAGTGGTATACAGAAGAGTTCGGTGCTGCCTGGAGCCGATCGAGCTGCAGCGCCAGTTGCGTCGTTTTAGACAATGCCACAGTGTCCTAGTAGCCATTGGAAGATGATATAACGACTCCCATCCAATGCGTGGTGCTGAATATCTCTAATCTCGGCTACCAAATGCTCGTGATCGCCATGGTGTAAATCCGACTTAGGGTAATGTGGGGTAGCTTTTTAATCGCAGAGCACATCCTATTTGTGGGGTGTTGGCGCACCGATGTACTGAACAGCTTGACGAAGAGCTACATTTTCTAATCCGGTGCAGAATGTTTAATG
Organism: Amblyomma americanum; assembly: GCF_052857255.1. Taxonomy (NCBI): domain Eukaryota; kingdom Metazoa; phylum Arthropoda; class Arachnida; order Ixodida; family Ixodidae; genus Amblyomma; species Amblyomma americanum. The sequence goes on along the minus strand of NC_135502.1, from coordinate 146,658,045 downwards.
CGAGGTCAGCTCGTTAATACTGTCTTGTCTTGCAAGAAAGATCACGGTGTAAGGTGAACTTGTAGATGTCACCAAGCCATCTGTATATAGGTGAGTGCTGTAGCTATATTCGGCATGGAGTAGGCAGAGTGTGAACTGTTTAGGAGCCGGCGTTGATAAGTTCGATTTTTTCGCAATCCCCGGAATTGTAAGGCGCACATATGGGTCCCGCAGAGGCCACAACACCGACGAAGGCTGTGCTGCCGAGGCGAACTGTGATGTGATCTACGACTGGTGGGCTGCTATTACCCCTAAATACGCTGCGTGGGGTCCCCGAAACACCACTGAAAGAAGGTGATGCTGGGATAATCTTGTTAGATGACGCATGTGGACCCGCAGAGTGTCAAGGGGGTAGTCCTTACGTCTACAGGGGATAGCCGTTGGCGATAGCAATATCTGATATTGTTGATGCGAGGGAAACCCAGACATGTGTGCAGAGCTTGTCCTTGTACAGTGTGAAGGGCACGCCAAATACTTCTTGCATGCGCTCGAGAGCACGGGAGTGCTATACCGAAAAAATCCAAAGAGGAGTGCTCGGTAATGCTGCAGCATTGACTGAACCGGCGAGCCCCATGATTTACCACCGGGAAATCTAAGTAAGTGAGCGATAGAGATTACCTTTTTCTTGAAAAAGATGCAATGCGGGCTCCACGATAGATTTCGGCTTATGATAATGCCCAAGAAATGTTGAGAAGTATAATAGGCGATAGTATACCCGTCGATAGTGAGCGGATATTGATCCCATTTGCGCGTAAATACCACTAAAGGGCACTTCTCGACTGAAACGCTATGGTCTTGCTCTCGGAGATAGGAGGCATTTTATGATTGCTGCCCGCTGCAGTCTTGCTCGCACCTCGAGATGCGTCACAGAGGAGGCCCAGATGCAGATGTCGTCGGCATACTTAAAAAAATGGATGGTATTAGGTATGTTCTCTGGGAGTGCTATAAGTGTCCGATTAAACAAAGTAGGGCTGAGCACTCCGCCCTGGGGCACGCCCCGGTAGGTGTAATGCACAGGTGTCGGGCTATCTTCACACATGATTAAAAATGACCTTTTGGTCACAGAGCTTTGTATCCGCCTAAACATTCTACACCGATTCCAACAGCCTCAATCGCACCAAGGTTGGCCTCATGTTTTACGTTGTCGTAAGCACATTTGACATCAAGAAAAACTGCACGCGCACGCGCTTCTGGCGTTTCTGTTGCTGAAGTGTGGACACAAGTCCAATTACGTTGTCTAAAGAGAAGCTACCCCGCCGGAACCCAGCCATGGCATTAGGGTACACTTTAAAGTGCTCAAGGTAGCACTCGAGGCGCGTCAGAATCCTTTTTTCCATGATCTTTCGCACGCAACTGGCCAAAGGTATTGACCTGAATCATGTGAGGCTCAGCAGGGATTTCCCTGGTTTCAATAGTGGCACCAGGCTACTGAACTTCCACTGTGGAGGAACAACGCAGTGTTCCCATGAGTGGTTGTAAAGGCTGAGCAGCTCTTTTCGCTCGTCATGGCTAAGCCAGCGCGGCGCAGCATATGCAATGCCATTTTAACCTGGTGAAGACGAACGCTTACTTTCTGGAAGGGCAGCGTCGTGTTCCTCAGAAGTAAAGATAACATTCATTGCTGTCTATCGTGATGCCGGTGGACTACGATGGGCAATCGAGGTATAGTCATTGCGCCCGCAATTGCCCTGCAGTAGTCAGTTGCTACTTCAATCCGGTGCGCGCTTTATGTAGAACTAATTCATAGAAAGGCTGTCTTTGCTGTTGACTTGCAAGGATACACAGAATGACAGAAGGACTTCCAGCGCTGGTCTTATAGCGTGTTCATTCGGAGCTAGATTTTTCTGTGCAAAAGTCGCGCCTGTCTCAGGTCCCTTAAGCGCTTTGTCCGCCTGTAATGTCTTCCTGCATTGCGCCGAATAGCACGTAGGTGGTCTAATTTTTTATAAAAGTCACTGCACAGACAGGCTGACGTGAGGTAGCGTCTTGCAGTCTTCATTTCAGTTGATATGTCTTCCAAACAAGAAGTGATGGCGCCTTTGCACGCCTCTTTCACATGATGTTTAAATGGCATCCAAGGGATGTGCTCGTGTTTAGCTGGGCCGGACGCCCCACCCCCTCGCATCTTGATATAGGTGTATATGTGGTCACTCCCATGGGACTCCACATCATAAAACCAGTGGAGGCGCCGGTGAAGAGACCGCGAAACTAGCGTCAGGTCCAGACAACTGCTCTAGGATCTGCCTCGCAGGTACATCGGGTTGCTGTTATTCATCACATCAAATGCATAATCTGAAGCAAATAAGGCCACATTCGTTCATCTGGTGTTGATTCTAGGACGTCCCAACAGTTGGTGATGGGCGTTGAAATCGCCGCTAATGATCCAAGGAGCCCGGGTTGCCTCCATGATGGCGTTCAACCTCTCGCAGTCCAATTGAGGGGAGGGAGAGCCATACGCTTTAATCAATGTGAACTGTATGGTTGCTATTTTACTATGGAACACCCGTACTAATCGTCATTGTCAGGTTGGACTCGGCAGCAAACGTACGTCATATCTGTGCTTATGTATACAAGAACACTGCTGCGCTCCCGCATGTGGGGACGAAGTAGGGCTCTTACCCGGAAAGCCTGGTTGCTTACGATACGTTAGGCTTACGGATGACCAAAACCGGGAAGTGGTTGTTAAAATACAATGCCGAAAACTTGAGATTCGTCACTTAATGCCTCTTGCATTCAACAGTGTAAGAGCGCACCGCCTCTGACCTTCTCACGAAACGTAGGAAGCTGGCCAGCCATTGCGTTCTAAAGATCTCGAAGCGCTGGAACCAGAGATTTGAGCACCAGTAAGACGCTTCGAGCGGTTGAGGATTGCAGGGTATGTAGGGCCACGAAGGCTTGTTGATCTTGCTCTGGGAATTCGTGTGTAACGGCTGTTGAGCTCGACGATGGAAACTTACGTTGAGGAGGCTGAGCAAGACGTAACGGCGGAAGCGCTGGCCAAGCATCCGCACATGATGTACTCTATCTTTGAGCGTAGTGCGCTCATAAGACACACTTGCACGTGGTGCCACAGGAGGGAATTAGAAAGGAGGTGCCACGGGCGACTTGGTGGGGCTGCTTTTGGCAGCAGTCTTTCTGAATTTTTCGTGGCGACGAGAACCCATTTTCCGAACAGTCGCAGCAGGTTCGCCGTACGTCGAATTGTCCTGAATCATTTGCTTTAGGATAACACGCTAAAACATGAGGCCTGATCGGTGGCAACGGTAGCATAGTGCCCTCCTGCAGACCAGTGAAGCTGATCTGTTCACGCCGTGGCGGGTTTGAAGATCAATCGCAGCAATATTTATTTTCTTCAGCGGGTATATGAGAGGCATAAAAAAACCGTCGACTTTTACAGGATTTCTATTAAAGTACAGCTTTAGCATCAAAATCATTGAGCTGCGTTCCATTCCACAGAACGGAGCATCGTAGGGGTGCTGCAGCGATTGTAAAAGTCTTTCTGAACGAGACCGTGAGTGAGTCGCAAACTAAGGAAGAACGTGCGAAGATAAATGGGACTGGTGCAGGAGCTCGGAGGTGATGTGAAAATGTGCTAAGGCGCGTCACATAATCAGGAGGGCCAGAGCTGGGCGAATAAACAGTGATGTCGAGAAATTCGCTAGGAAAATTTAGGGGTGATACGAAGCTGGACTACGGCGAGATTTTGTTTTAATGTACCCCGGTGGGTAATAATCAAAATCATCAAGTTGCGTTCTATTAAGCCCAACGGAGCATCGTAGGGGTGCTGAAGCTGTTGCGACGGAGTCTTGTCGAACGAAAATGCAAGTCGCAAACTAAGGAAGAACGTGCAAAGGTGCACGAGACTGGTACAGGAGTTCGGAAATGACGTCAAAATGTGCGAAGGCGCCTCACATTATCACGAGGGTCAGAGGTTGGCGAAAAAACACTGATGTCGAGAAATTTGCCGGGAAGACGTAGGGGTGATAGGAAGGCAATTTCTGCCGGAGTACAGCGCATATTTTGTTTTTATTTATCCCGGAGGCTTACCAGAAGTGGTAGGTAGGTTGAATGAGTGGCATCCAGTTGTGCGTTAAGGGATGCCTTACCAAGCGATGAAACTGTTTAATCATGCCCTTGGCAATCGGATGGTAAGCGGCGGTGCGAACACGAGAAGTTCGAACTAGAGCCAAAACGTTCGAACTAGAGCCAAAGAATATTCAAACTAGGAGCCACGGTTGGTGGTTACACTCGATGGAGCTCATATCATGCGTGCCCAGTCGGTGACGAAAGTTCTGGCGATGTTGTCACTGGTAGTAGCGGGCAGAGGGAAAGGAAAGCTTCGAGCCCGCGAAAGAAAAGGTTAATGCACGTAAGCAGATACCAATATTCAGCAGAAGGTGCTCAAGGGCCCAACATAGCGAAATGTACAGTTAAGGTTCGTTTCTTCTTCGGGCTCGGCAATCGGGTGCCCCACCGTCCGAGATCTTATAACAGACGAGATCCGGCAACACTTGACTGAAGGAAGGCAAAATGAAACTTTATACAGGAATTTGCATATTTACAACAGAGTAGACAGCAAGCATGATTGCATGGAACTGGCGAAGGGAAAATCTTCCCTTCTTGGCATCGCCGAAGAGGCAAGGGATCTAAATCTAGCTCAGAACGCTTTTTCCAGGCTCCGGCGCCCGTTTTAAAGACCTAGAAGCCTGGCCCATCCCTTGCATCTCCCAATCCCAACAAACTAACACATGGTTGGTTTACAACTTCTATGGCACGTCTTCCCGTTTCGGCAAGGTTCTAAACCCTCTCCCTAAAACACACAGCACGAAAGGAACATCAAAATAGCTATAAGAAAATGTATTTACGGGAATGGACCCTTGAAATGATTGGCCCGCCAGGTTTATGTGCCACGCCCCATACGTCCACAGTATTACTCCAACTCTCTCCCTCAGAAGAAAAGCAACAACAACCACACAACCGTGCCCGCACGTGCAATCGGTTTCGTCGAAGCTCGTCAACCCTGTCGCCGTTCCGCAATTAGAGCTGTCGTCGGACTCCGGCGGGGTGCTTCCACTGTGTGCGACTGTCCGCTCGGTCCCGACTTTCCCAGGGGGATTAGCGTTCTCGGGAGCATACGCGGCTTAGCTTCAACACCGATACTCGCTCGTTGGGTTTGTTTCAAATCTGGCCGCCGCGGTCCATTCGCCATTCCCCCTGCTCCCCTCCTTGACATTTTCAAGATCTTCCCACGAGATGCCCTTTGCAAGGTCGCTTCGCGTCGCGTCCGGTGTTTGCCATGACGAGGGGGCTTCCAGCGTGAAGCAGTGCGAGGACAAAAGCACGCGGCTGTTGCTGTCAGGGGTGCTCCACCCCAAGACGGGCGCTCCCGTTCAGCGCGCTCTGCCGCTGCCCACCACCGAAGATTGGGGGGGGGGGGGCGAGGTTGGTTCAAAGGGGGGCTGCCGCGAGGAGGCGCCTAGACCGGGCAATTGGGCCTAATGACCCCGCAGATCATCCGATCCCTTACACGCCCCTCCCAAGATTCTACCAGGGGCCAAATGGCACCTAAGGAATTATGACACAAGAAGAGATCGGATTCGCCTGCAACCGCTCTGAGGGCGACCTGAGTAGTCCAAGCACTACTGTAAAGACATCGAAACACTGCAAACACATCGCTACGACGCAAACACAATTGGGACACTGCAGCGCATATTAATCAGCTCCACATCTGACATAAAACCAACATGCACAGGACACCGCACCTTTGGTAGTTCGCATGCAGACAACTAGGAATGACACAACAGGGCATACAGCACGTCTGTTCAGTGTTCCACCAAGCACTGTTCGCAGAGTCGGCACTGTTTCTTCACTGTCTGGAACATTTGTGGCCTGCCCCGTCCAACTCTCTGCCCCTGTGCGTGTCCGAACCTGCGCCGCAACTGGGCACACCATTCCCTAGCTAGTTTTTGATCCGAGGCTAAGTTAGCGAGTGGCAGTGGCAAACATTCCGGGACTAACAGCCCCCGGGGTCATACCCAAACCAGGTAGCCAAAATTCGCAAAACCTTTTTCCAGGGTTCAAACGGGAATATTATCCCCAACGCCAATGACGGCATCGCACATTTTCGACCCGCAATGAAGTCCTCGTCGTGCCTACCGTGACTAATCCGTCCGTTCCTGCATCTCCTCGTACCGCACCTTGCTTCCAGCTTCGCGCAGTTGCATGCATTAGCTCTACAAGCTTCGCATGCCTGTCTTTTGGACACTCCGCTGTCTCCGTTTACCTTCCTCTTGTGCCGGACTGAGACAGTTCGGTTTCTCTGACCATTCTTAGGCGGTTCACATGCCCTCTCTGGTTCGATAGGTTCTACCATTTCCCTGCATGCCACCACCTCAGAACGCTTAGGTATATGGCTTGGCGAGCCGGCCACAACAGCTGAGTCCTCAGCACTGACGCACCCGAGAACCTCCACGATGTCCGGTCTCTCTCGAGCGCCTCTGCCTCGGACTCACTAGGTTCGCAACGGCTTCGCTGCTTGTTTTCGCCGACTCTGTCCTCCATTCTGGCTCGTGGGAAAGCAATCTTCACACCCCCCAATTTTTTCTCTGGGACTTCTGGTTCGGCGTCAGCATACCCTTCAGAACGCAGCTGCTGATTTTGTCCGCCTTCCGCCAACGGCATCTGAGGTACATAGCTGACCTCACCAGCTACCGGTTTTGCGCCCTCACTTTCTGCACCCACAGACTGAACTGGCCCCGCTGGCCGCTTAAGCTCCTCTAGCAGGCCCTCGAGCCACATGCGACGCGCTGCTTCCATTTCCGCCTCTAAGATTTTGAACCTCAACCTCTCCTGAAGATCTGGCTTTTTCTGTGCCAGTTCGGCCTCGGTCCACTTTTGACGCGCTTCACTCATTTCACGCTAACTTTTTGAGCGTCAGAGTCTCCTTATGAACTGGCTTTTTGCCACTGCCGAGCTCCCTCCATTATGCCCAGCTCTCCATTGCGACCCGTGTCGCCTAGCTTAGACACACGAACAGGGGCAAAAAGAAAGACGGAGTAGACTCACCGGCACCATGCGTTGTGTTTCACGGTCCGTTGCCGTCGCACCTCCCGTCACCAGTCACTGGCCTCCTTGCAGGTAAGGATGCTGGAGACCGCCGCCAGCCCTCGTGACACGCCGCTGCACTCCCTCTGATGAGATGCGCCTCCTGGCGTCCGACTTTCGTCGCTGCCGCTGTCCGTTCTGTTACTGCCCGCTTCCTCACCGCACAGCTTCTCCCGACCGTCTGCAACCTTGCGGTGCTGGTTCACCATTGGAGTCTTTGCTGCTGGTTCCCTTGGAAGCTGCCAATTCCTGCCTTCAGCTCTTGGTCCTCCTTAGCCACCGAAGCTTGGCCCGTTGCCGGAACGTCGTCTCTTCCACCTTTGCTACCTCCTGATAGCGAAAGGATCCTTGTCGACTGCGCCAGTTAAGGTTCATTTATTCTTCGGGCTCCACAATCGGGTGCCCCACCGTCCGAGACGGTATTCCGGACGAGATCCGGCAACACTTGACTGAAGGAAGGCAAACTTAAACTTTATACAGGAATTTACATATTTACAACAGAGTAAGCAACAAGCATGATTACATGGAACTGGCTAAGGGAAAATCTTCCCTCCTTGGCATCGCCGAAGATCCAAGGGATCTAAATCTAGCTCAGAATGCTTTCTCCAGGCTCCGGCGCCCGTTTTAAAGACCTGGAAGCCTGGCCCATCTCTTGCATCTCCCAATCACAACAAACTAACACATGATTGGGTTACAAACTCTATGGCACGCCTTCTCATTTCGGCAAGGTTCTAAACCCTCTCCCTAAAACACACAGCACGAAAATAACATCAAAATAGCTTTAAGAAAATGTATTTCCGGGAATGGGCCCTTGAAATGATTGGCCCGCCAGGTTTATGTGCCACGCCCCATACGTCCACAGTATTACTACAACTCCCTCCCTCAGAAGAAGAAAAGCAACAACAACCACACAACCGTGCCCGCACGTGCAATCGGTTTCGTCGAAGCTCGTCAACCCTGTCGCCGTTCCGCAATTAGAGCTGTCGTCGGACTACGGCGGGGTGCTTTCACTGTGTGCGACTGTCCGCTCGGTCCCGACTTTCCCAAAGGGATTAGCGTTCTCGGGAGCATACGCGGCTTAGCTTCAACACCGATACTCGCTCGTTGGGGTTGTTTCAAATCTGACTTCCGCGGTCCATTCGTCATTCCCGCTGCTCCCCTCCTTTACATTTTCAAGATCTTCCCACGAGATGCCCTTTGCAAGGTCGCTTTGCGTCGCGTCCGGTGTTTGCCAAGACGAGGGGGCTTCCAGCGTGAAACAGAGCGAGGACAAAAGCGCGCGGCAGTTGCTGTCAGGGGTGCTCCACCCCAAGACGGGCGCTCCCGTTCAGCGCGCTTTGCCGCTGCCCACCACCGAAGGGGGGGGGGTTGGTCAAAAGAGGGGCTGCCGCGAGGAGGCGCCGAGACCGGGCAACTGGCCCTAATGACCCCGCTGATCATCCCATCCCTTACATGTACGTTGTCCAAACGTGCTGATGGCATAAAGAACAACCCGAAAGAATTCTTGTGTCGATGCGGTTTAGATTGCTGACAGGCCTAGGCTTGCACGCCTTGGTTTATGCCAGGCAAAATGTAAAGCGATAGAGGAGATTATGCGTGGCGCGAATTTCGGGATGTAACAGAACCTAAAAGGCCTGGAAAGCCTGTCGACGAAACGCCGTTGGGGCCAAAGGGCGTGGAGGCCCTGTCGAAATGTTACAATCGAGGGGGGCGGGACACGAAATTAGGAAAACTTCGTAGAGAACCGTTGTGGCAAAGTCCTTGAGCACGCTTTGATTTCCGCGACCTTTTGCTCTGCTATGGTGGGGCGGAAAAGTCCAGGTTGTCTGACAATGTGGCACAGCCGAGGAGGCTATGACACGTGACAGTGCGCCAGATGGGCCGTTTTCAAAGCCTTGCACATTTCTTCTTTCACTCCCTCCTTTATCTCTTCCCTTACGGCGCGGTTCAGGTGTCCAACAATATATGAGACAGATACTGCGCCATTTCCGTTCCCCAAAAACAAATTAAGAATTAAAAATTAATTTCTCACCTGTGGGGCGATTTGCGCCACGAATGAAATGTTAGGAATTTTAAGCGGTGAGAATTTAGTGATCCCCGACTTGATGGCAAAAGCAAGGGGTTTGTGATCAGTTACAGTACTGAACTGCGGTTCTTTTAATAGGTGCTTCAAATGCGGAAAGAACATGTACAGCTTGTGTCAAAGTGTAGTCCAAGGGGTTTGCCTCCAGGTTATGTACCGGGGCTCTCAAGCACATTTGGTATTACTAGGCTCGGGAGTATTGAGGATGAGAGCTGCCCCCGCCTTTTTGAGATTACGGTCGTTGAAGATGCAAAACGGGCCATGCTGCAGAGTTCAGAAGGAAACCTCTTGGGTGAATATTTTTGACAAGCACTGTAGAAAACTAGAAGCTCACGACCGACAGTACTGAAACAGCGTCCAGCAGAAACTTCCGGGAGAGCAGGGATAGTGGATTTTAGGCGCTATTAACGAGGTGGTGAAGCACAGCCCCAACGACGGTTTTGGAAGCGTGAGTGATGAGGCATAGAGTTGCATCAGCACGCGGGTGTGCAAGAACAGTGTCATGGCATATTTAAATTTGGCGGCTTCGAAAGAATCTAGAGCTGCTAAAGACCACGTAAGTCCTTCATAGTTCGATTTCTTGAATTGATTTATGTGCTTTATTAGTTTGAGGAGCGTTGCTCAGTGAGGTTTGAAGCGGCGAAATTGGCACTTTTAATAAACTCGCAGAGTTTTTGTGTCTAGGATGGCTGCGCAAGTTAATGAATCGCCCTGACTTACAATGGAATATGCCGCATACGCGAACGATCCACGCAATGACCAAGGACGTCAAGCTCCGACTTGCCCAGGCCGTATTCAGGGATACGTTGGAAAAGCTGCCGGAGGTGTTGCAAGTGCTGCTTTGCATCGCGTCGAAAACGAGCAGATCGTCAATGCGAACAATGCAGAAGAGTAGACTTCGTCCACAAAGCGTTTAAATGTTTAGCCTGACTTACGAAGGCCTGCTGGCACGAAGATGCCGATGTCGTTAAAGAGGCCGAATGATGTAATGATCACAGATTATGCGAATCAGAGGGTTCCATGGGGCACTGGCAGTAGGCCTTCATCAGTGCTATTTGAGAAAATATGTTAGCGCAAGCAGCGATGATATCGAATCCGTGATGTGTGGTGCGGATAGCGGACCGGAACTGTAGCGTTGTTGAGAGCGAGGCAATCACCATATGGTCGCCAGTACAGTGAGTATTCCGTTGGCACTGTGCAGTGGCAACGCCCATAGGCTAGAGTAGGGGCAGATAATGCCAAACTACAGCACGTGTTCCAACTCGTTGCCGACGGTCTCGAACCGGTCGGGGCCAAAGGCGATGGAGTCCAGCATGTGCTGCAGGCCCAGTTGATGTGATGCCTGACCTGGTGCTTTACGGGAAGTAAGAAGTTGGAGGTAAGGGGCAAGGAATGGTATTTGTGGAGGCGGGTCTGATACGCCGACTGGGCGTGCTAGGTGGAGTCGCAAGCGGTCCTCGAGGAGAGAGACCGTGAACGGTGAGGTTCGTTGCGCCCTCCCCAAGTCACTTGCAGCGCGTATTGAGCAGCAGATTGTTGTGGCGCAAAATGGCAGCTCCTAGGATTGGGTAGCGCACGTCCTCGAAGACAAAAACCCAGCGCAAGACTCGTCGGAGACCCAAATTCAGCGGGACGACATGCTCTCCGTACGTAGCGAAAGGGGTTAGAGATTGGCGACTTGTAGCCGTGTGCCCCAGCGGCGAGGGTTTGATAATGCAATGCAGTGAGGGAGTATGATCACCTCTGCCGCGGTGTCGACAAGAAAACGAAGGCCAATGATCCGTTCATGAATAAAGAATAAACGGCTCGCCTCACTGGCGACATCACACACCACTTCTTGTAATTCCGCGGAAGCTTCCTTAAACGGACACTGAGGAGAAATTGAAGTTGGCTTCTATCGATGGAATACCAGCTCCTGATCACAAAAACGCCGCTCTTACTGAAAACAAAGCTCTTGTAAGGTAGAAAATAGCAAACACCAAAATACAGGTATCGCCACCACAGGCCAATATCGCAAGTACAAGCGTGGTGACGCCATAGGACAAGAGACGCCACCTTGGAGGAATTTTCCATCCTACTGGGTTTCGCGAATCTCTGAGGCAGACAAAGGTAGCTTGCGCAGATCAATATTGAAGTAAGTTTTGTTTTAAAACCAACAGTGCACTTTTATCACACAAGGAAGGCAGGCAAAAGACAACCTGAATGTTGGAAGCAAAGAATACGGATGCTTGGCGGCGCCACAGGCGGCCAGGAGAGTTTCGATTTTTTATGGCGCTTCGCGTCTATGAGCTTTGCGTGCCCCGTGGTTTTGTTTTTGACGCGCTTCGATTTACAAGCGCCGAACAGCAGAGGAGCTGCAAGTGCCGCTTCAAGTGCTAGTTAACCTTTTAAGGAGCCTGTTAAGGCTTGTCAGATGATCGCCACGGTCGATGAAAAGCTATGATGGCACGATGGTCGGTGATCGTACAAGGCAGCACTTGTGTATTCGCACGCTTGCCCGGCGAAACATTCCCGGCTGTGCCAGTCAACTTCAAACTACCCGACAGAAATCGTTTATTAGGGACGGGAGACAAGGTACAAGGCAGTTCAGAAAAATTGCTGATGGCCTAGCTCTGTTAGACCAGGATACACCTAGCGAAAGCGCGGAGATTTCTGCATCAGAAGAGTGCATTCACTATCGCATTCACGCAAGCGCCCTTGAGTATCCATCCGTTTTTTTGGCAAAAAATAAATAAATAACCTGGCCCTTGCAACTGTGGGAGACCTTGATGCCGCCTGCTGCACCATGCAACCGCGCCATTCAAGGAATCGCAATCCGTTCGCCCCTAAGCCCCGGCCAGCCTCCAATGGGCGCGACTCACCGACCTTGTCCTGGCCCCTTGTGACTCCCCGCACTGGGGTTGTGATATTTAGTTTTCAACGGCTGCTCTGTGAGGAAGGGGGAAACCACCCGCCGGTGCCTAACCTAACCGTGCTCCCTGAAAAGCATCGCACGCTCTGTGGGGCTGAGGTCACTGAAATGCAGGCCAGAGTTTTTGCGAGAATTACGTCGTCGGGTTCGGGAACGGGATCCATCGTAACGCTGGCAAGACGCCGTTGCAAACGTAAACGAAGCGACGGTGGCGACCCCCGATAGATGCCTTCAACGTGCGGCGGCGGTAGCTTTCATTTCGGGAGCTGCTAGACCGCACCGCTAGCGGCCAGAAATCACGGAGTCTCCGTTTACGTCACGTTTCACGTCACTCCGTTCTGTGTCGTTATAAGAGTTCTCCGTGTCGTCATAAGAGTTCTCGAGTTTGAATCGGAGCGGCGGGAAAAAATATTTCAATTTCGAATCCAAATTTATTTGAAATAAATGCATCTTTCGCTCCCGGACAAGCGTCAACAAAGCCATGAAATGCCGAACTATCAGATATTGCTAACAAAAAAAATTTTGATAGGGTTCTCCTCAGTGTCCCTTTAAAAGTCACACGGTGGGGCACACCGACGCGCCTCTTCGCTTAGGTGTGGTGGTACCAGCTATCACCTTCGTGCGTTTGTCGCGGGTACTCCCAGACACCCTTGCAGCGTTTGGGGGGAGTGGACTCGGTCTAAGAGGAGATGCCCTCGACTCAGCGTGGCAAGCTCTGCCAGATACCAGATACTAAGTGGGGGGATGGTCGTTTGTGCCCAGCTTTTGCCGGTCGCGTGATAGACGATTGGTAGGAGCCAAAGGTTCACAAAACAAAGCAAACTTTACAGAGGATTCTCTAATCTCTCCTACGAAGACATATGAAGTGACCTACAAAACAATGCAACACATGCAGAGTAACACACAGAATTTCGAAAACGCTATTATCCTCGGCGCTCATGCTCGACAAAATTTGGCTGCATCGTGTCAAAATTACCTATAACTCTTTGATGCGCTTCTTGCACCAGCCTACTTCGTTTCTTCTTCAATTGCAGGCGAACTCCACTCCTGGCCGTGTTATGATTACTATATTACCGCCTTCGCAACCACCTTCCCATCCTGCATTATGCAAGGATAGCCGCATATTATGAAGTCTATCTTAGTTTTTGCTCACTATACGGCTCTTCGCTTATTCCTATATGTGGTAGAAGGTGTTGAAGTTCCGTAGACTATATTTTTTGACGAACTTTATTGGTCATCCCCCCCTTACTTGACTGCCCTCGCTCTTCCTCTTAATTACCATTGCCGTAGTCCTTTTTTCTTCGGCGATTGGTTTGCTATTCCCTCCCTTGACATTGACATTGTCCTTGAGGACAGTGTACAGCGTTTTAGATGTATCTGTGTGGATGCCAACGAGGGCGCTCTTGTTGTCTTAGGTGAAACACCACATATGTGAACACTTTTCGTAGTACAGCTACTTAGGGTACACGAGCAGAAAATACCAGCACTTTCTTCGGGAAAGTTCTACATGATTTTCTTTTGATGCTTCACTGCGTAAAGTGCTTTAATGTAGTGTGACTAATTCAGTTCAGGTGACAGAGAATGCTGACTTACTGCGGCATGGTTCTTCAGTCGAGTTCAAACGCCCTCCTTATATTAGAAGAAATGAAAGTGATTGAATATTGGGATTATTTAGTATAGAAGGCCTCAGTGTAATCCATTCTTTATTTCTTTCATTTCAGGTTACAGTCTACACTGATGACGTAAGTTTTTGTTATTGTTTATGCTCTTGCTTACGTTTTTTTCTACGAATACTAGAGTGCCACATTTCGGGATTTTATCAAGATTGAATAAATTTAGAGTATCAAGAATACATTTTCACAGCAAAAATATATGTTGGAAGGTTAAGGCAAAGTAATTAACGTAAGAGAATTGTTTGTATCAAACATAAAGCGCTATGGAAGTAAGCAGGTGCTGCATGTGATAATTCCAAACCTTTAATGACAGTATGGTTGTTCCTCTAAGCTTAAGGGTGAATAGGGCTTCTTCTGACAATTACACCTCTGATATCCTCTTGACCAGCATAACAAAGAAAAAAGCTCCATATGCGCTGTCCTCGGTTTTGATGAGAGTTGACCTTCTTCAAATGTAATACGACAGTGGTTTTACTTACAGGCGTTGATACCAAGGAATTAAAGACGGTCACTCAGCGCATTGTCGAGAATCCTAGACACGAAACATCTGTTTCTCGTCGTTGTGCCTTTAAGTTGACGCTGGATGATTTTTGTCACCCTCACGCTCGGAGGAAAAAGGGAGCTCTCCTGGCGATTCTAAGAGAGTACAAGACGGTCGGGTCGTATAGAAAAGCTAGTGGGCACGTTTAAATTACCAAAAGAGTGTAAAGTGAGAGTATTAGAAGTGTTCGTGTAGAAGCACATGGGAGAGAGTCTGTACATGCTGCGGCTGTACAGACACTTATCGTTGGTTTTGTATTCATGAGAAATAGAGCTGCCCGACGGACGCCCCAAATCAACGACGAACTGCTGCGCACTGATGCGCGGACATCCGCAGCCACCGAAAACATATTCTAATCTGCTTGTTACGGCTTTTCCCGATCGCGTGCTCGTCTAATACTCTTTAGTATTATTTTTCGCGCCGTGGTAATCTGATCTTGTGAAGTCGTCGTCCTGTAGCCATGGTCAAGTGATTTTTTTTGACGTTAGATCTCTCTTGACCAATCATGGACTTTTGAACTTTGCGGAGGACGCGAAGTCTTCTGATGTGAAGTGTTTGCGGTCGCATTATGACGATTTCAAGCGCTGAGTGAAACACAGTCGCTACTGTTGCGGTGGGCAGCGCCACAAAGTGTTACAGGCTCGACGGCATAGTTAAACGGAGAGGTTTGCTTAATCACACAGTGCTGGTCTTGGTCCTATGAGTAGCATTTGGTATAGTTGCAGGCGTGCGAGGAATCCACCGCCAATCGAGAGAGCCTGGTTGAAAGAAGTTTACAGGGTAGAGGTTTTCGCGGTTAGCTTGTTCACAGATTTGGGGTTCAGACATCAGCGTGACATAATAGGGTACAATCGGAGGGATCAAAAAGGTATAGTAGAATGACAGAAACTTTGATGAATGCTCATATGAATATAGAATGAAGAAAGGCGAAAATCCTCCCAAGGTCTGCGTCACCATGTTTTAGGCAATAGTAGCGAATGAAAGGTTATCGTGCTGGAAAATCTGAAAGTAATTGTCGTCGTGTCCTATTAAGAACTTAATATCGCAGTCCATGCTTGGTATATTCAAAGCTGCCATCGTTCTGCACTGGCATATAGCTACCGCTTTAGAAGAACTAGAAGTGCGTATCTAGAGGTGAAGAAGAGATCGATAACCAAAGATAACATCTTGAATATCAACCCAATTTAAAAGCAGTCAACCGACACGATGCTACAACCCCGCAAAAAAAAAACGGAGTTAATGCAACTCAAATTTTCCCCTTTTTTAGCATTTCTCTGACCATCTACGGCTGCTAAAGAACGAGGATGAGAGGAAGGAGAGATTTACTGTTAAGGCCGTATGAACAGGTTCCATTGCTGTAACGTCGCAACCTTTGTACAACGTTGAAGGCGAAGAACAAGGCGATCTCCACAACCTCCCTCCTGTTGTTGTTTACGCAATTCGGACGTGCGCGATTGCCTAATAGAAATTCCGAGCGATGGAAAACAGTATGTTGCAGTTTTCTTTGTTCACCGTGTTAAGCATGCATAATTTTTCTTGTCGTCGATTGACCGGCCTCAGACAGGTCAGTGGCGAGTTTGTGCGGACTGCAGAAGCGCCAAAAGGTGGAGCCTGTTTCTGCCCGTTGGCGAAAAAGCGGGTTGTATTGTAACTAATCCTTTCAGAAGAGCAAGCTGCCGGGCTAGTTTGTGATGCATGTTGTGAAGAAGGCAGCACGAAAAATACGGACGAGGGACTGAATATTCTAAATGTGCCCTTTTCTTAAAAATTCGCTCGTTAACTTCTAATTGCGTTCTCTCCTCACTCCTCCGTATTTTTTGCGCTGCCTTCTTCACAACATAACTATCCTTGCACTCCTTTACGCGAAGTAAGAAATGTCCCCAGTAGGATTGTGATTATGGTGGGTTTCATGGAAAAGCTCCAATAGGGATGGTGATGTGGTAAACTGAACGGATATTTTATTTTTGCCAGGTTGGAGAATCGAGTCCGAGCTTGGATCCCAAATATGTTGTTAATTTGTGGAAATTGTCGAATAAGCGGTGTAATGTTACGTGAAATATGGTCTGGCACAAGCAGGGTAATGTGCGACTCAAAATGTCTGTGCGGAAACTGGCATTTAATGAGCCATCATTTTGTGCTGAAGTTCTCTTTTGCATAAACCCCTAAACGCTGCTGTAAATATGTAGCCCACACCTCTATGCTTAGATTGTAAGGGAATAGCATCATGAAGCACTGGGTAGAGAGTGCCTATTTATTTTTGTTGTGCAAACGAAATGGACGCAAAGGAGATGACCTCATTCCTTAGCAAACCTTTTCCTTTTATGAGGCCCAACAAGTTGGCAAAGAAAGAATATTCACAGTGAGCGAATTTAACCACGCTCTGCATTTTCTCATTGAGTTTTTCCTCAATAAATACGGCTTCTTATAATTTCAGGTCTCATGATATATGACTGGTGGTCTAGCGGGCTATACGGAATGGATAGCGTATATGATAAGATCTGAATAATGCGCCTCTTGACTTCCCTCGATCCGCCGCCGTGGTGGCTCAGTTGTTGTGGTGCTCGGCTACTGACCTGAAAAACGCGGGTTAGATTCCGCCCGGGGCGGTAGAATTTCGATGGAGGCAAAATTCTAGAGGTCCGTGTACTGTGCGTTGTCAGTGCCCGTTAAAGAAGCCAACGCGGTCTAAATTTCTGGCGCAATTCACTACGGCGTTACTCAAAGCCTGAGTCGCTTTGGGACGTTAAACCCCCATGTCAATCAAATCGCTTCCATTGATACAGCTGGGAATAGTAATGAGGGAACATTTCACAACGGTGGTTGCTTTGTTTATATTATGGCAGAGTAGTTCCAATAGCTTGGGGAGAAATAAATCACCTTATTGGGTCCGTGTTCCGCACTAACATTTATTCAAGCTTTTGGCAGCATTAGATGAAAATAATATCGGTCAATGCCTTGTTGCATTCGTTTGGTTTCTGCTCGCCAGCAAAGCTGTGCGCGCGGACCCTCTTGCTGGCATCACTTCCTATCGCGCATTACCTCTCTCCCCTTTTTGGCACCTTCTGAGTACGCAAGGGTATACAATCGCAGTTCTCGACAATAAACGTTCGTTGTTCACTGCCAACCATTCTCCATGCTGCCGCGCAGTTTGCGCGGGCGTTACTGCAGCCTTGTCGACAGATTGCAAGCTCGAAAAGCGCTCTGGCGCACATTTTCCGCCCTTTCACATAAGGAACGTTCGAGGCAGTAAGGCTGACATATCCTGACGCATTTGCTAATGCAATGCAAATCCTAACCTGGGAACAGCTTTTGTTAATGAAAGATTTTCAGTTCGCAAACACTCAGCCTTCTTTTATGTTTTTCATTGCAAGGAAGACAATCGTTTCATCTCTTCGAGGATTTTAGAAGGAAAAGAAGAGGTCACATCAAGGTACAACGTCGTCATTACCAAGCTGGAGCCTTGGACGTCTTATGTGGTGAGCCTAGGAGGCTGCATCGCAACTAACTGCAGTGACGCTGTAAACACAACGTTCGTCAAGATGCCCAAAAGTAAGACGTTTCAGTTTCTCCTTCTTAGCTTCAAGAATGTATAGAGTAGTCACACATCAATATTGAAAGCCATAAGAAAAAAGTCTCACTTTGGACACGCTTACCTTGTCTTATTAAACGTTGAAATGCACCGGTAAATAAGCTCCATTTAAAAGCTGTGTTCTAGGAGCCCAGTGTTTCTCTCTATGTAGTAATTGCTTGGTATCGCACAAAACCGCATACGCATGAGTATAAAAACGGATTAAGAAGAATCAGGAGAAAAATCACTAGAGGACTAGAGAACGCTTCGGCAAGTAGAGTTGCCACCCAGTGGATGGCAAACTGTGTCTTCTATACGTTGGGTAGCGGATGGAAGCTCTGTTTCTGACGCATGTTCATTTTGCCTTGTGTTGTCAAGAATTGTATCTTCCTGCATTATTGTCACTACCGTGGACTGGTATGATGAGCATGGGTATTTCTGTGAACACTTAAACATGCAGAATTCGCATAAGTGTAGGGTTGTGGTAACTTCCTGCGTAAAGCTGTCTCAATTATTTTGTTAATAAGGTAGAACTTTGGGCTTGTTGGTGCATAACTTTTGAAAAAGACAGCGCATGAAGACACGACAGTGCAGAGACAACACAGGACGAGCGCTAAGTGACAACTGCAGGTTTATTTAAAATTCACACTCGGGGAAACCAGTGCGCATGTTCAGCCTCGCAGCAACAAACGGAAAGATTAGGACGCCGATACAGTTATCATGAAAACATTGCATGTAGAAAAATTCAGAGCCCCAGACAAAAGGTAACAACAAACACCCTCTTGGTTTTGTAACTATCAGCATGAAGGGAAAATTTACTTTGAATTGAGGAAACAAAATTCTTCATGCAAGATAGCAAGGGAAGGTTTGCTAACACACTTGTCCCTTCAAGTCCTTTGGATGTTAGACGCCTCAAGAATTTCTCTGGCAAGCTGGTCTTTGGCGCCGCCAACAACCTTAGTTTTGTACAAAAGAGGACGGAACCCGCAGCTCCTACAATGCATGGCCAAGTGCCTACCGCTTACAGCCTCGAGTGAATTGGAATGCTCGCGTAAACGATCATTCAAGCATCGGCGAGTTTGGCCTATGTAGACGCTGCCGCAGCTTAGAGGGATTTCGTACACAACGCAAACAGCGCACTCAACAATTTAGTAGCATGCTTGATGTTGCAAGCTGGTTTCTTGGCAATATTCCTGCTAGAAAGAGCGCAAGGACTTGAAAGCTTTCGGGCTGCTGTGAAAACTATATATACTTCGAATTTTCCAGCTACTCTTTTTAAATCATGCGAAATGCTGTGGACGTAAGGCAGTACTTCAAATTTCTTTTTCTGATTTTCTTTCTGAGAACAGGACCGCGTTTCTTCTCGACCCGGTTTCTTCTCGGATAATTCGCCAAAGACCACCTTAACAGAGAAATTCTTGAGGCGTCTAACTTCCAAAGGACTGGAAGGGACAAGTGTGTTGGTGAACCTTCCCTTGCTCTCTTGCATAAAGAATTTTGTTTCCTGAATTCAAAGTAAAATTTTTCTTCGTGCTGATAGTTAAAGATGCAAGGGGTGTTTGTTGTTACCTTTTGTCTGGGGCTCTGAATTTTCGTACATATGATCTTTTCATAACTGTATCGGCGCCCTAATCTTTCCGTTTATTGCTGGGTGGCTGAACATGCGCACTGGTTTCCTCAAGTGTGGATTTCAAATAAACCTGCAGTTGTCAATTAGAACTCTTCCTGTGTTGTCTCTGCACTCTCCTGTCTTCATGCGCTATGTCTTTTTCAAAACAATTATTTTGTGTGCGCAGCACAAGGACATGTTATCACAAGAAAGTATGCGCAGTATTTTTCTCAGTGATAGAAATTGACATTGCACCGTGTCCATATGAAGTTGAGTGCGGAGGCCCACTAGCCCGCAGTGAGCTGGACCACACTCGCAAGACAACAGAAAAACCGGCGCCCAGAGGAGCAACAAAATGGGGGTTGCGCGAGCAGATTTCATGGCTAACCTCGAATTCCCCAACTGTAAATTGAAACGCGGGCTGTGTCTTCGATTCTTTACAGCCACAATCACACATGTCGCAAAATACTAGTATGGAGCTTCCTTTGAGGGTGAACGAAGTGCAGTGTAGTAGACGAAGAAGAAAGTAGTGGGCTCCAGCTCGTGTTGTCATGAGTGCATGGCTGCTTCAAACCCTTCGAGAGTACGGTTATTCTTCAAGTTTGAGCCCTGATTTAAACTGAGCCGGGATCCTGCAATGCCTTACTTGACATAAGACAGTGAGAAAGAGAGGCGGCCATTTCGGGCCCACCTTTCGCTGCTGGCGAAACAGAAAGTTAGGCACAGTCAGATTTGCACAGAACATGAAGCGTTCATACTGCAGATATAGGCTTTGTACTGATTTTATTTGTCATATATGTTCGGACGCCTAGAGCAAAGGCTGAGAGTTTAGACTGTAGTACGCAGAGATAGATCTTAAAACGTTAATTTTTATTAAAACAGGCAGAAGCAAGTTTGTATTCACACCGCGACAGTACGTCAGCCCGAGGATGTTGAAGTGGCCGGCGAGAAGAAGTGGATCTGCAGACTTCACTGCGTTTTCCACTGGGTTTCGCCCGCTAGGCAACAGTGGTCCTTACCTGAAGGTAGTGCGGCAGCGTTATTTCAAAGCAACGGAACAGTTGTTCTACGGCCGGGACTGACTGTCAAACTAATCTCTCTTGTTTCATAAGAAACTGCGTCTCTCGCTATTGAGTCTGAAGGCGGGCCACACGCAGACACAAGTCCTTCCTTACAAACACACTCGCACCCACCCGTCCACGAGCGCGAAGGAATGGGTGAGGACACCGCGAGAACGAATTAATGACTTCTAAGCCAGCAGTATGCCCGGGCTACGGAATAATGTGTAGAGGAAATCCCTAAAGGGGGTAAGGCACCGCATTTTAATACTTATAATAAGGAACGTCTTGCAAGGAGCTGCGTCGCGAACATCTATACTTCGTCTCACAAGATGTTTGCAGCACTACGGAAGGTAGAGCTCTCTCGTCCAATCAGGGCTGCAGAAACGCAGAAAATAGTCCCTCGAATATGTGAGGAGTGTATGACTATTAATCAAAACAATAAGCATTGCAACTAAAAACATGATTTGGACAGGTATATTTAAATGGTAGGGAGTGTTTCAATCAGTGGTGAAATTACCAGACAAAGCCCGTACGGACACAGCTCTGCGGAGGCCTGCTGCGAGGTAGTGATGCGTCGCCACTTTCCAACATGGCGTCGGACGAGTCTGTTGTGTCTCCTGTGTGCTCTACACCGACAGTGCGCTGTTTCCCCAAGCAGGCGAAGCAGGTGGCTTTAAATGTTCTTGAAGCGCTTCGCGTCGAGTGCGGGGGCAGTTGGAGTACAAATGCGCTCATCAAGAGGACGGCAAAACTCACACAGGTGAGCGAGCGAACGCTTTACAAGTGGACAACGGAGACGTTGAACGCGGGCCGAGTGTTGTCACCGAAGAAGCGTGCTGGCGGAAGAGGCCGCGAGCGGACGAAGAAGCTGGACGATTTTGACCTGAGCGTGTTGCGAAGGGTGGTACACACCTTTTTCCAGAGAGGGGAAATTCCAACTATCGCGAAGGTGGTTGCGCATTTCGAAGAGGACGAAACGCTACCGACCGTGTCCGCAGCGACAATGCAGAGTATGTTGAAGAAACTTGGCTTCCGATATAAGAAGCGCTCTCGGAATGCGATGTTAATCGAAGCGACGCACATTGTGCAGTGTCGCCGCCGGTACCTGCGCCAGATAGCGGAGCTGCGACGCCAGGGTAGGCCTATTTTCTTCACCGACGAAACGTGGGTTAACGCCGGCCACACGCGAAGTCGAGTGTGGACTGACTGCACCATCCAATCTGCACACCAAGCGCATCGATCCGGACTGTCGACTGGTCTACAAAACCCCAGTGGCAAAGGTGGCAGGCTTATTGTGACGCATTGCGGTAGTGAGCAAGGTTTTGTCGAAGGCGCAGCGGAAGTTTTCCGAGCGAAGAAAACTCGGGCGATTACCACGAGGAAATGAACGGGGAACACTACGAAAACTGGTTCTCCAGGAGACTTCTCCCACTACTACCACCCGGCAGCGTTATAGTGATGGACAACGCGCCATATCATTCTGTGAAGCAGGATAAAGTGCCGCGGATGAGTAGCCTCAAAAAGGACATACAGGCTTGGCTGTCCGGAAAAGGTGTGGCGTGGAGCAGCGGCATGGTGAAGGCCGAGCTCATGCAGCTTGTCAGCAATGTGAACACAGGTGGGGAGCAATACCGTGTCGACTGCATTGCTAAAGCTGCTGGCCATCTCGTTGTGCGCCTGCCACCGTACCACTGCCAACTGAACCCGATAGAGCTTGTCTGGAGCGACGTCAAGGGTTTCGTGGCCAGCCAAAACAAGACGTTTAAGCTCCAAGACGTCGAGCCTCTGGTTTGGCAAGGCATCACGCAAGTGACTGTTGAGAAATGGAAGAATTACGTGCAGCATATTATCAGTGAGGAAGATGTGATGAGAAAACTGGACCACATCATCGACGATGTTGTTGACCAGGGACCGGCCATTGTTGTCAACCTGGAGGACGACACAACCAGCAGTGCTGAATTCAGTTGTTATGAGGACGATGAGATGATCGAACCCGTTTAACGTGCGTTGCCTCTCGCGCAGCACATGGGCTTGTTATGCATTTCGCCACCATCGACACTCGGCTGCCTCGGCACGCTGGAGTAAATAAATTTATATGCACATGACACGATTACTGAAATTTACTGCGACGCGACAACAGAGGAACTGATCAGAACAGTACCCTGGTTGTCTCACATATATCGGTGGACACCCGAACCGCGCAGTAAAGGAAGGGATAAAGGAGGGAGGGAAAGAAGAAAGACAATATCTCGGTGGACACCCGAACCGCATCGTAAAGGAAGAGATAAAGGAGGGAAAGAAGCGAGAGAAAACTGAAAATTGAAAGTTGGATTTTGAGGAAAGGCGCGGCGCTGCGCGGTGGAACACTCGGCTCGGTGCTACTATAAATAGAGGTAGAAAGAAGCCACCTGGACATCAGGTGGATCGAGCCACAGGCGCGTAGGAACACACTAATGTAGTACGCGCCATCCTGATTGGATGAGAGAGCTGTACCTTTCGTAGTGCTGCAAACATCTTGTGAGACGGAGTATAGGGTACAGTCCAGGTACACACCAGAGGCAGCGGTCAGTCCGGAGCGCGCACGCGGGTTGGAGCGTTCGGCGCTTGTCATTGTCTTCTTCTTTAAGCGCCCCCCTCTGAAGAGTCCGGAGCCGAAAGCCTGTCTGAGAACTTCCGCCGGCAGAAAAGGCGCCATCCTGGTGGCCTAGGGCGACGTGACGATTTCGGGGTCGTAGTATGGTATGAGGCGGGCCGTATGGACACTTTCACCGCCTCGGCGACGATGATCAGGGGACGGCGTAAGGGGTTCGATGAGGTAATTGATGGGGGATGCCTCTTTAAGAATGCGGTAGGGTCCCTGGTACTCGCTAATAAGTTTAGAGGAAAGGCCGGGACCTGAGGGGGGTACCCATAGCCAGACCGAAGAGTCAGGAGGATAAGCGGGAGGAAGTGCAGGGAGATCACGGGTGCTTTTCTGCTGTTGCTGGGCGTGAGAAGTGAAGGGCCGGGCAAGCTGTTGGCATTCTTCGGCATAAGTTGCGGCTTGAGAAAGAGTCGTCAATTCGGAAGCATCAGGGCGGCATGGTAGAATGGTGTCCATTGTACAAGAAGGCTCACGGCCGTACTGTAGAAAGTACGGGGAGAATCCGGTGGTGGCTTGAGCAGCGGAGTTATAAGCGTAGGTGATAAAAGGGAGAACGCGGTCCCAGTTGCAGTGATCGGAAGCAACATACATGGCCAGCATGTCGCCAATGGGGTGGTTAAAACGCTCAACGATGCCATTTGTCTGCGGATGGTAGGCGGAGGTGGTGAGGTGAACCATGTTGCATTCCTGAAGGAGAGCTTCTACAACTTCAGAGAGGAAGGCCGGACCTCTATCAGTGAGCAACTCTTTTGGAGCACCATGGCGAAGAATGGGGCGATGGATGATGAAGGATGCAATGTCGTGAGCTGCAGTAGAGAGTAAAGGCGCCGTTTTCGGCGTAGCGTGTAAGGTGATCGATGGCAACGATGATCCAGCGGTTGCCGGTTGATGTACTGGGAAAAGGGCCGTAGAGGTGAATGCCAACTCGCTCGAAGGACTGCGTTGGGCAAGGCAACGGCTGCATAGGTGCGGCGGGTCGGCGAGGTGGATATTTTCGGCGCTGGCATGTTGTGCAGGACTCAACGAATGGGCGAACATAAAGGTACATCCCACGCCAACAGTACTGATGTCGTAGACGGGTGAAGGTATTCAAGAAACCGGCATGGGCACACTGGATATCATCGTGGTAGGAAGAGCAAATGAAGGAGCGCAGATAGGTTGGAATGACAAGCAGCACCTTGCGACCATCCGTAAAGTAGTTCCGGCGGTAAAGAAGCTCGTCTATGATGGAGAAATGGTGCGACTGACGACGGAGAGCATGGGAAGAAGGCCGAGACCTTTGGCCAGATAGGAAATTTAAGAGGCAAGCGACCCATGGGTCTCAGCGTTGCTCGGAAGTCATATCAGCGGACTCGAACGTCAAGAATGCAGATTGGATATAGAAGGCACTGCCTCAGGGAACGTGAGAGGGCATCAGCATCGGCATGTTTACGACCTGAACGATAGACAACGCGAATGTCGTACTCTTGGAGTCGCAACGCCCAGTGCGCCAGTCCACAAGAGGGATCTTTCAAAGAGGACAACCAGCAGCCAGCATGGTGATCAGTGACAACATGAAAAAGGCGCCTGTACAAGTAGGAGCGAAGTTAGACGATCGCCCACAGGATGGCTAAACACTCCTTCTCGGTGGTAGGCCATGCGCGGTTGCGAAGCTCCAGGGCGAGGGAATCATTGGCAACTGCACCACTTGCAATAAGGAACGTCTTGCAAGGCGCTGCGTTGCGAACATCTACAGCGGTACAGTCCAGGTGCAGACAAGAGGCAGTGGTCAGTTGTTGTTGCTGTTGTTTGCCTCACAAAATGGCACATACCCAAAGTAGGATTGGCCATAACCAGTCGGTGACTCTGCATTGCAGATTGCATGCGGCACGCATAGGTTGACCTAAAAAATTGGGCAAGTCAGTTTCCGTGACAGAGGTGGTTGCAGGTGATTAGGGGTCTAACAAGCTTAAATTTAGGCAAGGGAGTGAGTACAAGAAAAAAGCAGGGAATAAGAATAAAATGCAGGAAATGCAAAAAAGAAAAACCCAAATACAAAAGCTGATGATGGAGTGTGCAGCACGAAAGCTTAGGTTGGTAGACGTCATGTTTCTAGAAGGTAATATTTAACGGCAGAGCAAAATTCCCATTGGTATGCCAGTGGTCAGTCCAGAGCACGCACGAGGGTCGGAGCGATCGGCGCTTGTTGATTTCTTCTTTAAGCACCCGCCTCTGAAGATTCCGGAGCCGAAGGCCAGTCTTACACAATGAACAGCTTGCTATGGGCTTTCTTTGTATGTGAGCTAGGTCAGGAACGGTGAAATATTTTATGCAACAAACACGATATGTTCATATTCAGCTCCAAAGAGCCCCTAAATGCTCTTTCTGGGGATAGAGACGCATCACTGGCGTGATCGTTGGTGACTTATAACGTTGGAAACGATATAGTGGCCTCACAACCCAGCCACGTGAAGTACTATGAACGGCGACGCGTGACATCGGCCAGGCGCTGCGTCGGCGACTCGTTGGGCTGATCGGCAAACGCATGCCATCAAAGACATACCTTGCCGGCGCCAACACCGGTGGCCTTCACTTCGATACGGCGACGATCTGACGAGTCACTCTTCTTCATGTCTTAAATGTGGTATTACTACTAAACCCCCTCCCCTACCCGTTCCAAACTAATAAATGGCACGAATAGGAATAGCGAATCCATGGGTTTCGTGTGTGCAATCTCGGCAACTGCGGAGAGCAAGTTCGCACGATTTAGAGAATATGAATGGTCATAGAGTATACTTTTGAGAAACCTAACTTGTAATTTATGATTGCTTACATCTCACTACGCACATACATCGAGCGGGGAGCTCCACTGCTAGGCGGTGTGACCCAGACTGCCTAAAAATATAGCCCAGCTTCACTACTTAAAATCGCGAACGCTGATGTTAACAGCGAAGCTGCCTGGAGTTTCTTAATTGCAATGCTAAGCTTCATAGAACTTCTCAAAGCCAGCAGATCGATTGGCCGAGCATTATCTATCCATGGCGCGCTCTCTTGGCTCTGGCCTCTCTCACTCGGGATCTTCCGCCCACCGCTTGCGCATCGCATCTGTATCCCTCGCGCGGGCTTCTGGACTTACCCGACGATGCAGTGCCCGTTAGCGCTCCCGACGGTCGGCTTCTTCCGGAGAGCGCACAACTTTACGCTTTTTCCGAACATTCGTAAAAGCACCGCCAAAGGCACTCGTCTATATATGCGCAATGCTCCGAACAATTAGTTGGGTGCTCGCTCTCCACTTTGCCGGCTCTTCTCCTATACTTGACTCCGCCCACCTGCCCCTGGCGCCCGCTCCGCCTCTCCCTACTACACTGCACCTGTGCTTGGCGCTTGCTCTCCGTCTCGCTAGGATATGCCCTCTCCACATCGCTGTGCCCGCGTTACTACGCCTTCTGTCATGAAAGCTTCGTCCAAGAACCGCTTTGCGGCGCCCGGCAGAGGCCATCGAAGTCGCTTGTGCAGAACAAATTAAAAAATTTTAATTAATGAGCATTGCTGCCGAACATACAGCCAGATAAAGCAATCTAAAGTGAAGTATCGGACACATAAAAAAACAGCTACAACGAGAGAAAAACAACGAACCTAAGCGGTTTCAACAATCTCCGTATTAGGCGCTCCCCAGGATGGCGCTCGCATTCATCGGCGATTCATGCAGAATTATCTCACTGTTTGATAAGCAAACGAAACCCCGGCGCAAAAGGGAAGATAATCTTCATCTTAAGTAGAACGTGCAGTGGCACTACATATACTGCCTGTGGACATACAGCTGTGTAATCAAAAGTACCGCTGAGGTGCAGTCGTCGCCATGGGCCTATTGCCGGGGAAATTACGTACTCGTGGTAAATTCCGAATCATGCAGAAATATCTTGAAGTATTTATTTAGCGAATACACCGACTTTTTGCTAAACGAGCACAAGTCAAAAGCGAGCGGAAGATGCCAAATTCAGCAGCCACAAGAGTAGGAGCCGTCAGGCGGCGTGGCTGCGCGGGCTGAGTGAAATGATAACACCGACGCGTGTTGCTCGCTAATGACAGGGAGGCATCGTGTCGTTGTGTCCTGACCAGGGGATTGGCTGACAAATATGATATCGGCTACGGCCCACTGACACAGACGCTGCTGAGGATCGCGTTGGCTTAGTGTGTAAAAGCTAAATACAACGCAGGAACAGCGTTGCCATACGCTGTATGCCGACAGAAAGCGCCTCAAGCAAGCGACTTGGTTTCCGAAGTAGGTGTTGTCCCTCGCTCGCTTTTGTTTTCTCAGTGCCTGGCAGTACCGACCAACCTAGTCGGCATTTCGGAAGGCGCTGGAATGCACAGCAAGTCTACGAGAGCAGATGACGTACCTGTACTTATGTGACAATTTTGGGGACACACGTGACCAGTGTTGCTTAGTTTCCCTGTGTGTGACGTCATTTCACACCCCGGCTTAAGAAACAGAAGTCTCCTAGTATAAAGAATGCAATAATAAGTTATTTACCACGCATATAACGAACGCAGAGCTTGTATCACCGCGCGCTGCGGCAATACACAACGTTTGAAACAGAGAACACGCCTACCAAAAATTTGGTGTCACCACCCCTTTTAACCCGCACCATACAACACGCTCTCTGCTCTAACGCGACTTTTTTTCTCACTTTGTTGAAGAGCCTTCGACGGCGTTCGCCATTTCGTGTAAGGAGCGGTGATCTTGAAGTAACCCAGATTGAACTGATGCATTTGCAGAGGCCGTACTACCTTACGTTTTGCTTGTCACATTGAGGTTGCTTCTGCCTTGTCAGGAATATCAGTAAAATGTACGTGAATTGTGAAGAATTTGGCTGTGGGCAGGAGCTATTATAATACTGAGAACCAGCTGCTTAACCATACACGCATTGACTGAAGTATTCCCCAAATTGCGTGCCTGAAAAAGTAGTGGCCTTGATAGAGTAAAAGTATACTATGCTGCAAAGAACGTTTGGTACACAAGTTGGAGCTACAGCTAGCGCAAAGGTTTAGGCACCTCCCATTTACGGATTGCACCAACGGAATGATTCTGGATGTTCTCGATCCTCTTGATCATGGTGATTGTGCGGCGTAGCGCAGGTACCAACCAAACTCGAGCTGTTGCTCCGCCGTTCATTGGTCATTCATTACGAATTTAATGTATCGGTGTGCATGAGCCACTGATACTTTGTGTGGTACTACTCACTTATAAGACCACATGAGCCGGACATATTGCAAGAAGTTCGTAAATAAAATTTCCGCCACTGTGCGGATATGAGCACCAAAAATAGAAGAGGTAACGTCACAAAGTAAGGATGTGATTTGGTGCCAGGCTTGCTTTGTTGTTGCCATACTTGAGATCAGGAAGAAAACAAGGGTATGACAAGGCAGGTAATACGCGGCGCTAGTAAACGGTGGTAAGCTTAGTGTAAATGATCGGATTCTAAAGTAGAAAGAGCATGGGGTGCGATAGAGAGCACATTGGGAGCTGTGAGTCTTGAAATTTCAGACTACGGCAGCCGCAGGTCGTGCAGGACAACACCAGTTAAGAATAAATAAGGGGGCCTTTGGGCCGGTACTGTACGTTTAAGAGGTCATCGTGGTTTATTGACGCTGGAAAGCAGCTCCCCTTCGCAATTCTCTGTAAATGTAAATTCTTCATCTGTTAATATTCTGTCAGTTGTGAAAATGCAAACTAAATTACAATAGAATTTCTCACAAAAAGCAGACTAACGATCAATATTCTATGAGTAAAAGTAATTAGGCATTGATTTTCTCGATTTTGGTGAGATTGTCTAAGTATTTCTTTTTTTAGAAGGGGGGGGAAGAGAGCGCCTCTGAAATACAGCTACCGCTCTGTTCGGTACGACAGAGTTCAGAAGAGGAGCATCGAAAGATAGGTATGCTAGTTGTGGTTTATACTGAAGGACGAGGCATAACCAGGAACTGCACTCTCAATTAGGTTATAATGTGATTCTGAGAATGTTAGTGCTCGTAGACACTGGACGAGGAGGACAGAAAACTGCGCAGACTAACAAATTTATTTGGGAAATGTAGCCGATCCGCACCTTTTATACAGAAAGAAATCGGGGGGAATGATACGCACGCGCAAAAGCCAGCAAAGTGTGAAGACGGAAAGAACCCATCATATACGCCACCTATTCATATACCAATAACGCAGGCCAAAACTGGTGAAAAAAAGACTCTGCAGGAAGGTCAATATATCAGGTTCACAAAAAGAAATTGGCAGTGGCTGAGCTCGGCTGTGCCAGGTTATACGTAGCGAGAGGCACGTTTCCCTGACTGAGCTTGTTGTGGTCACTGCATGTTTATCAATAAGAGACATTGGGCTCTATCTCGGCGGCTATGCGCCGTCTATTACGCTCGGCAGTCTGGCATCTCCGTTTGGCAAGGCGTTTCTCTCTCTGCTCGGGCATCTCCGCTGATATCTTCACCTTCTGACGGTCATTCTCTCTGTTGAGTAGCCAAGTGCCAGGCGACAACCTCAGAATGAGAAGCGTTATTCTTCTCTTGTCTATACAGCCGTTTAGCAGCGGCTGACCTCTCCTTTTGTGCACCCATGTCAAACGTTGTGATACAGACTCCCATTTCATTTCAGCCTTTTATACGCAATGCTGCGCATGCGACGCGCAGTTCGGGCGATAGAGCGGCGTGCGGCGAGGCGGCGACAAAGAACGCGGCGATGCTGTGTGGTCTGTCTGGTTACCATGGTATCGGCGCATGCGCAGAACTGCTCATCTACGTTGCGTCACGCTTGGCTCCGACGGTGTAGCGGGCGCGGGCACGCGGCGAAGTGCACGCCGCACGTTGCTTCCTATACGGTTGGCATGGTAACGGCGCATGCGCACAACTGGCTTCTCCCATGCACCACGAAATGCTCGACTGGTAGCCCAGTGTAGTTCTCGCTGCAAAATTCCACAATGCACAACGAAGCATCGGGATACTTTCGTAGCTTGCTCATCGGGCGTCGTTTATTCCATCCCTCTACTTTGCGGCCGGAGGTACCTCGGCCAGACAGGATGATGTATAAACAAAGAGCTACTACAGCACAAAGCTAATGCTAAGGATAAAATTCCTGTAATTTGGCGATCCACTGCCGAGACTGTAGTCCCTGGCGACGTGTTTCCCTTAACGTGCAAGACTAGATTCTAGTCAAGAGCAAAAATTAACTGACCCGAGAGATAATTTAAGCCGCCGCTATTAACAAGCTAAAAGACTAGTGCGTTAGCACACCGTCAGTTTCCCTGTTAGAGAAAAAGCGTTCATTTCTCTCTGCCTCAATGTGATTCAGTGCATTGTTTTAGTTTTAGCCTGTGTTCTTTTGTTCGAGGCCACTTTTAAGGTCTTAATTTTAAATTTAAGGTCTTAATTTTTAATTTTCTCGAGCACATCTCTCTTATATCATCACTGGTTTTATCGCCATCGTGTTTTCATGCTTCATTGCTTCTTTTCACGATCTGTTGTCTGTTCAATTTCACTTACATGACCAGCTTTGCTTCTTGCTTTCATTCTCATCGGCTTTTCATGGCTTTTTGCCTTAATTAGTTTTAGCGCTTTTATCCATTCATATTTTAGCCGTACAGTTTTTTTTTGCTGTTTCACAGCTGTTTGCGGTACATTTATTTTTCAGTTTTTTGAGGTTGTATCCTTTTTAGCTTTGTCCTCTCATTCGCACTGTTTTCCCTACTTTGTTGTTTTCAGTGCTCAGTCATTGTCACTAGTTTAGACGTGTTGGTTTTTGACTTGTTCGACATCTTTCTAGAATTGTTTGATAACGCTCTCTGTTTTTTGTATTTTCACGCTCTTGTTTCTTTTTCCCGTCACCCCCCTTTTTTTTCACCTGTTTTGGGCTGCGTTATTGGTTGTGTGTGACGAAATGAATAATTGGCGTGTGTGATGGGTTCTTTGCATATTTGCACTTTGCTGACTTTTGTGCGTTAGTATCAGTCTCTGCGGTTTGTTAATGCGTAAAGTTGCGGATCGGCTGCCTTTCCGAAATAAAGTATAGTCAGTGCAGTTGTCTTTCCTCCTTTCTCTCTCGTCCATTGGCTGCGAGCGCTGTTTTTCTAAGAATGTATCTCAACCAACTCGCCCAGCAACACGCCTTGCTATAATGCGATGCTGGCTAAAGAGTAAAGCATGCACATTTTTAAACGAATTGCTTTTGTTCGTAAACCAGCCCCTTGGACTCAACAAAGTTAATTCTCCATGCCTGTATGCTAATCGGTATACTTCTCTAAAGAGATCTGGTACTTCTCAGATGTCGTCCACTTCAGTTTCGACAATCACGCGAATATGTGCGAGAGGCAGTGGTTCTGTTGGCCAAGGTAAAGACAGTCGGACCGAGTCCATCCTTTACAACAATATATAAGTACACTATGCCTGTGCCGAAAACACTTATTAAGCTTCCATCCGCACAGCACAGAGTTAATTTATAAGTTATCTGCGGAATCATCTATATGATCTTCTAAAAATAGCGAGAACAGGCAAAATGCACAGAAGATCCCGAACGAGGAATCCAGGACTCAACGTGCGTGTTATCGCATGGCGCAGAATAGGAATGTACATGGCAAGGGGTTATATAGCGAATATTGGATCTCGCGAAGTAAAATCAGCATAGAATCTCATTTCCAACGGGAATACTAAAGATGGAGAAACATATCAGATCCTATAATCCTGGTGAAGAAGGCAAGACGATCTTAGCGCACAGATTTATAATGTAATCACTTGGTGGGGAATAGAGACAGTGAGCAGGGTATCGTAGAAGGATTGTGTCCATGGCACCCAGGAGACGGTGAATATGATTAAGGAACGCCAGTGCTTTGAAGTCTGAAACACCGTAGATTGAGTATAAATAGCAGATATTTCAAAGGGAACCAATGAAAATATTAATAAACAAGGGAATGTATGTTATGGGGAGGCTCGCGAGCGATGTAGCGAAGAGGAAAACTTTTGGAAAGGCCAGATGTATATTTTGCATGGGAGCAAATGGTTTACAGAGTGAGAAGCAAGAACTGGATTGTTGTAAGAAATGTTAACTTGCAGTGGTAGTAGAAGCTCAGTTGTTTTTTTTGTCGTCGAAAGTTAACCATCAATAATGGAACACGCCCGGCCGACAAGCACCCGCTGACTTTCAGCTCGTCCGAGCAGCCCATTCACTCCACAAAAGGGTGGGCTCAGAGGAGAAGTGAGGGCTTTGGCGTATTCCAGAAGAAGACATGCCAAAAAGGCAAACTTTTCAGAGCTGATAGAGCAGCCTGGGGATGTTCTCAGTTTTTGAAGAAAGCCTTTGCCGGTAACAGCAGGACATGAGCTGAATTTGGTAAAGGAGGCTAATGGACGAAATTGATAGAGAAGGGCATGAAGCGGGAATTGTTTTCTTGTTCTGCGGACGTAGTTACAATTAGAGGAGCCTCATTTCCTGAGCTAGAAGCCCCAGATCTTAGAGAACCTTGCCTCTACCTACATCGTAGGTAGAGGTAAGGAAGCGGAGTTTCTGAAATAAAGGCGAGATCGAGCACAGAAGTTTCCGCACGTTCGAGGAAGCAGCAATCCAGAGCAATTCTATCGAGTAGGAAATTTCTCTGTCGGTTTGGTACAGTAGTTCTGCGAGAGGAAATAAAACATCTATTACGAGCATGGATGAGTTTAGATCATCACCGGCAGGTGAAGGGGATCCTGGTATTAAGTGGTTAAATCTTATAAGAAATGACTATTCTGCCTCCATGTTAGCTAGAAATCATCATCGTCACCATCGTCACCCTACCTATGTGCACTGCAGGCTTAATGCCACTGTAGGAACCTTGTAACGAGCCCTGTCCTCTTCTTGCTGCAGCTATCTTATCGCTAGAAATTCGTATCTTGTCCCCTCACCTGACTTTTTGCATACCAAAGCAACCTCCTTCGCCATCTCTCGAAATTCATTGCTTTGCAGTAAGGAAAAATTGGTTCATTGCCTTCGCCATGCATGCACTGAACATGCAGATTTTGTCTTCTTGACATAAATTAGGATCTCATTTCTCGCGTTAGTTTCCTAACCCATTGTGTTCTTTTCTTTTCTCTTAACATTGCACGGATCATTTTCTTACCCATATCTCACCTTCAGATGGAGGATAGTATAAAATATTTCACTTTTCGCTAAGTCATGTGTGCGATGTTTTGCTGAATCTCGCATAAAGAAATTTTGGGCAACCATACATGCTACACAGTTTGTGTTAATATTCATAACACTAATAACAGGTGCAGCGGTGCAGGTCATGGGTATACTGAGTGTGTCATTCAAGATAGCATGCGACGCAGACAACCGCTGAGCTCGAGGTGCAGAGTAACAGTCGCGTTTATTGGGCGCTTGCGCTCTTATATAAGTAACCCGGCTGGCCGGCTTGCACAGTCATAGCATGGTTGCCATTTTTGAGGACCCTGATTGTCAGATCCGATACACCTTTCTCCGTTTAAAAACAGCAGAACAAACGAACAGAATACTACAGTAGATCAATTAAAGCAATTTCATGAAGTCATTCTTGATATTCGAGGCGGGTGGGCTGTTTCCTTAACCAGGTGCTCCGGCGAAGCCAAGCGTCGTCAGGCTTAGAATTCGTGGTTTCCGGAGGACTATGTTGCCCTTGCGCATGGTACCCTTGAGGAGTGTGGGCAGCAGGGGCTTGATCGTCACACGTGGGCTCCAGTTGCCCTGGGACTCCGGTGGTGCCGCGCCGCCTGGAACAGAAGCACAGTCGTTAGCACAGTCTTCTGCATAGTAAGGAATGGTTTGCAGTGATGGGTCCAACTATTCGTTTGTTCGGACCAGATGTTGGCGGTTGCGACGAAGCTGATTCCCATCTTCCGTGCTCACCATGTATGAGCGGGGGCGACAGCTTCTTCTACGAGGGCATTTGTGGTCCATCCTTTCTTGTCGAGCAGCCTAACGGTGTCATGCTTGCCGAGTGCTTCTAGTGGACGCCTCTGAGGATGTGCTTGGGTGTGCTTTTTGACCTCTGGTGCCCTATGGTCGAAGTCAGGCAGCCTTCCTTTTATCCTCCAGCCCATGCGTAGCTCGCACGGGGCGTTTCCGGTCTCTAGTGGTGCTGTCCTGTAATTTATAATCCCGATCCAAAAGACTTCATTCGCATATAGCGCCTTCTTGAGGAGACACTTCACAACGTTCGCCCCTTTCTCTGCCAAACCGTTTGAACGTGCAAAACCTGTACTAGGAACATGGGCAAATTAACACTGTCTTGCAAAAGCACGAAATGCCTGTGATGAATACTTCAAGCGGGATGCCGTGAAGTGCAAATATTATGGCCAGCTTTTCTCTTACACAATTGCTAGTAGCTTGAGGCAGCGGCTCTACTTCGGGGTAACTTGAAAAGGCATCGTTTACTGCAAGGTCGTTCTTTCCGGCATTCTCGAAGAAGTCCATGCCTAGCCTAGCCCACGGTAATACGGGACAATGCCTTTAGATTAGCGGTTCACTTGGCTGCTTGTAAGCGAAACGGCGGCAGGTTGGGAACCTGGAAGCTTTCTCAGTTATATCTGCCACCATACCAGGCCAATACATCATTACTCTGGCCATTGCATTGCATTTTCCGACGCCCAAGTGATCCTCGTGTAGGCGCTGCAACATTTATTTTCGCAGGGACTTCGAAATGTAAACTCTAGACCCACGCAATAGTATGCCTTCCGCACATGCCAGCTCAGCTTCGAATGGAGCGAGCTGACCTATTACGCTGTGGCCATCTTGTAGGGCTTCAATGACTCGCCTTAGCTCGTCGTCTTCACTCGTTTTATTTGCTATCCGCTTGGCAGCTGTGTCTCTGACGAGAGTGGAGAGGGCGGCCGTTGAATGTATGGCCACGTTTTCTAGTTCGCTTTGAGGTGGCTCCTTGCTGTCGCATTCGACTCTTGAGAGAGCATCGGCTAGGGCAAGGTCTGTCCCTGGGACGTACTCCAGGGAAATGTTGAATGGCATGAGGCGCGGGAAAAAAACGCTGCGGGTGAGGAGGCGTGTCTGACAGGGTCTTCTGGGCAATGGCTATCAGTGGTCGATGGTCAGTTTCCACATTTACGTCGACACCAGTGATCAAATCGCGAAACCATTCACACGCGAACGTGACCGCCAGGGCCTCTTTCTCAATCTGCGCGTATCTTGTCTCCGCGTAAGCTAGCACACGCGAAGTGTAAGCAACCGGTCGCCAGTGTTCGTCATGCGACTGCAGAAGAGCCGCCCCTAGCACAAAGCTGGACGCGTCCGCTGCTATCTTATATTGCTTCGACGTGTCAAATATGGCAAGCACTGGTGTTGTCGACAATGTTTCGCACAAATTTTTTCACTCCTTGCTGTGACCAGCTGAACAATCGAACATGCAATCGCGTTTTAACAGGGCTCGCCGATTCTTACGCTTCACAGACAGGTTTGGAATGTACACTGTACCTTCCGAAGTAGTTTACTGCGCCCAGTAGTTTCTGAACACCTTGCTTTGACGTTCGAGGCAGCAAGTCGACTACACACTTAATTAAGCTCTCTTCTGACTTGATACCGTCTTTCGAAGTGACGTCGCCTAAGAACTTACCTTCATGCCTGCCGAAAAAAACACTTTGCACGGTTAAGCGTTAGTCCTGCTGATTTTGCTGCCAGCAGTACTCCTCGCAGGCTTTTATCATGCTCCTCTTGCGCGGCGCCCCACACGAGTATGTGGTCGGTGTAGAAGCTGGTTTCTTCTAGGCCGTCAAAAATGTTTGCCATCGGTTTATGGAACACTTCGCTGGCGGTGCATATCCCAAAAGGCAGCCTTAAAAGCGATATTTTCCGCAAGGCGTGGCAAAGGTGCAGATTTTTGAAGCTTTTTCATCCAAGGGAATTTGATGAAATCCGCAGTTAGCGTCTAGTTTGCTGAAAACGTTTGCATTCGCAAGCTAAGACTCCATTTCGTCTCCAGATGGGAGCTGACAGTGATCTCTCTTCATGCACCGGTTTACGTGCCTAGGATACATGCAAAAGCGCAAACGGGCATCTTTTTTCCGGACAAGGACAAGGGGACTCACCCACTCAGCAGCCTCTTGCATCTTTTAGATGGTTCCTTCACGTTCCATGCAGGCTAGTTCTTGGCAGAGTGGCTCACGAAGCGCATATGGATTTCTGTGCGAGGGCAGCGACACTGGGCTTGCACCTTCATTCAGCTCGAGGCTGTAGGATTCCTTCGCGCACCCAAGACCTTCGAAAAGCTGCGGAAAATCACTGTAGACTTGCTTCTTCAAATCAGCAGCCTTTTTAATCATTAGGTCATTGAAACTACACAAAAGCTCGAAAGCCTGAAGGCCCAGTAGTGCCAGCTTTCCTTTCTTGACCACAAAGAAATCGTTCGGTTCTTCGGTTTCGCCGATGCGAAGTGCTAGCCTCAGAGTTCCAAAGTGTTTTATCACTGCGCCGTCGTAGCTGGTCAAGAGCGTGGACGACGGTGTAAGGCGCCTTCACTCGCTCACTTTAAGAAAAAGGGTGTGAGGAAGCGGGTTGGCCTGTGCCCTGCTGTCAACTTTGATGCGCATGGCGCGATTAGACAACGTTGTCATGAATATCCAGTCCTGGCTTCTCGATACATCGCTTATGCTCACGGCCAAAATGTGGAATTCGTCGTCGGATTACGCTTCCGTCTGCGCTGGACAGTCAACTTCATGAATGCTTTTCTTTCTGGAACACACTGCAAAGTGGTTTCTTTTTTGACATATACCGCACGTTTTGCCCCAAGCTGGGGATTTCCGCGGCACATGACTTCGGTTGCGAATATATTTCCTTGTGGCGCCTTGCTGCTGTTTGTGCTTTTTCCGTACGACATTTAGCTTCAGTTCGTCCTTCTCCCACGCTTGACTTTTGCAAGCAGTTAGATCTGCGGCTTTGCAGTATTCTACGGCCTTATCCACGGTAAGGTCTTTCTTCAGTAGAAGCCGCGTCCAGAGCTTCTTGTCTGCCGTTCCACACACCAGCTGGTCTCGAACCACTGATTTTTTTCACGTCTCCGAAGTTACAGCTCTGAGCTTTCATATGAACATTGCGTAAAAACGGTTCGAACGGCTAATCATCTCGTTGTTGTTGACTTCTAAAAATGTAGCGCTCGTAGTTCCCATTACTCTTTGGTGTGCAATATTCTTCAAACTTCTTTACGATAGCGTCGCAGTCCTAACGCCTTCGGATGACAGTATAAAGGTGTTAAATACGTCAATCGCTTCCTGACCTGCCACGTGGAGGAAGACTGCAGCCTTCTGTGCACTCGTGCGCTCTGTCACGGATGAAGTTGCCTTGAAGTACAAATCCATCCGCTGCGTGAATTTCTTCCAGTTTTCCGCCGGCGCTTCGGAGAGCAGTAGGGGACCAGGGGGCGGTAGTCCTTCCATTGCGCTGGCTCAGTCGAAGCGGGAACGGGCGTGATGAGAACTTATGACACCATGTGTCATTCAAGATAGCATGCGACGCAGACAACCGCGGAGCTCGAGGTGCAGAGTAACAGTCGCGCTTATTGGGAGTTTGCGCTCTTATATCAGCAACCCGGCTAGGAGGCTTTCACATCATGGTTGCCAATCTTGAGGACCCTAGTTGCCAGATCCAATACGTCCAGACCGAGGAAGCAATTTAGAGAATGTCTTGTAAGTCTTTAAGAGATCACATGGAAGGATGATCATCAACTAATTGCAGATTCATTAAAAATGTGGTGAGGATGTTGTGCTGCCAAAGCTTAGTACTGCGTGTGCTAAGTTCAGTGCTGCTTGACCATGAACGCACCGGCAGCAATGAAATAATTAATGCCGAATACAACTTTTATAACTGGGTGGTCAGCGCTATACTCTTCGGGATCAGTTTTTGGCAGTAAAGAGATGGGTGGAGGGGCGGAGCGTTCTAAACTGCGGCTTTGCGCCCATTAGTTCGTCCGCAAAACAATGCGCCGGGCCACCCGGCGCCTTTTTCTGTCCGCGGTACTTGCACACCCTCGCTGGGTCCACAGGAGCCATCTATGGAAGCTTTTTCCAACTATATGTGCGAAAAGGTTTGTAACGATTAAAATATACCTAATTTATAACGTTGAACGTTGGGTGTTGTTTAACAAATAGGCCTCAAATAATGAATATTGACAATATTTTATGTTTTGTAAAAAAACTAATTATTGCAGACGTGGCATATATCCCACTACTAGAAAGCGAGTTTCTGTTTCGTTTTATCAGCTTACTGCAGAGGGAGAACGCTATCGCGTCAACGATCGAGCGAGACAGCAAACAGATCAAACAAAAAAAAAACAACGAAGCCGTGTTTACAACCTAAAGGTAAAAAGACATTAAGAAATGAAAACCCAAAAGGAAAACACATACTAAACTAGCGCAGAACACTACAGGTTAAAGGAAAGAGTTCACTAGAACTTGAGCGTCCTAAGTGAAGCGGGGATGCCTCGCAGACAAGACTGACGCGGGTGGATGAACTGCGACGCGTTGCTGGCGTTGCGTCGAAGAGAGCGACGGAAGGTAGCCAGGTGGAAGTAGCAGAGGAGAGGTTCACAGGAAGGTGCCGGTGGACTCCCGTCAGCAACCCCAGGAACTTGGAAGCAGCAGGAAAAGCTTAGCTAGGACCCGTCGATGACGTCCGGAAACTCCTTAGACTTAAGGCAGGGTATCCAAGGAAGCCCCTCCGCATCACAGACCCTCAGTTCATCGGCTGCCGCCTCCACGCTAGAAAGGGACGCAGGTGGATTGCGTCCGTGATCCAAGGAAGGTGCACAGCGGCAGGGACCCAGCGTCGACAGCTGCCACCACCACTCTTGAATGACGCAACCTCCGCTGCGCAGTCTCCCTTCGCGTCTCGGTTTTCTCACACGTCAGCTCTCCGCTCCTCGTGCTCGCCACGCTCTTCGTCGTCGTAGCCTTGCAAACACCATTCGCACGTGCACACGCGTAACGCTGGGCTGGCACGCGCAGCGCTCGGCTGTAGACGCACTACTGTCGACGCACCACACTCAAAAATCTCCTGACGCTTTGTTGTGAACCTCACACATTGCCAGAATGTTGCCGCGCAGTATACTTTGTCCAGCAAGGCTTTGGGAAGGGTTCCATGATTGTGTAATTATAGTGCTTCTGATCTCGGTGCAGTGCAGCGATTGCCGTATGGTAGGAGTGGGTTGGCTGAAACATGATAATTTTTTTTGTAGCTGCCCATTTGCGGGCGGCGTCTTTATTACGTTCGTTGCTATTCAACCCACAGGAACGTTTGTGGCTTTGTTCTTGCACGCACGTTAATTTTTCATTATAGCAAAACCTATAGAATATGCGAAACAAATATCAAATGTAGGGTAGTATAACCTACCTGCTACTGCTTATCTCTCGTGTGCTGCTGGTACACAGAGTTTGGCTAGGTAAAAGTTTGGAGCATAAGCAAATTTTGTACTGTTTAGTTACGTTTGATAAAGTTATATTATACCATTAAGTAACTTATGGCAGGATCTGCTGCACGCGTTTCAGTACCTTTGAAAGAAGGGCACAGAAACTATTACCTGTACGAAAGTTAAATCAATGTTCAAAAGGTAAAAAAAGAGAGCAGCAGTTTACGAGTGGCACTGATGTACTATATTTGTCAACGGAATTCATGTACGTAGGGCAAGTAATGACCTCTGCTCTGGTACCTGAGCGCGAAAAATCCAGAAATATGACGGCTATTAAGCGTGTTTAGCTGACTTTCTCATGTTCTGAATGTAAATTCACCAGTGACCACTGTGACAAAAGTGTATTATACTTGTATCTTATCAATAGTGACCTGTGCGGCTGACAACAGAAGTCTAATGAAAGGGCTTGAAACTTAATTGCGCAGAACGCAGCGAAATGAGCAAAATAATTTACGAGTAACATCCAAAGATAGGAAGAGAATGTGGTTGGTAAGGGAGGAAGAGCAAATCAATATTATCCTATTTTAGATCAGTGAGAGAGAGTGGGCTGTAGTAGGGAACGATGGCGGAGGAAGGTTAGCCGATGGTTACCGAACGTAACGCAATGAATTCCAGAAAAGTTTCCACGTAGCAGGAGTTGCAGAAGTTTAATTTGGCGCATGACATCATACAATTTGAAGTAATAGGTTGGACTCACCAGTTCAAGGACAAAGTTATTTGAAGGTCAACAAAAAGCCTTAAGATCAAACCTATACAGACGAATAAGCATCTA
Organism: Amblyomma americanum; assembly: GCF_052857255.1. NCBI lineage: Eukaryota > Metazoa > Arthropoda > Arachnida > Ixodida > Ixodidae > Amblyomma > Amblyomma americanum. The sequence goes on along the minus strand of NC_135502.1, from coordinate 146,617,589 downwards.
TTTTGTATTGGAGCTTACCAACATCTGTTTTCTGAGAATTCTTAGCTGAGAAGTCATAGTGACCCGAGACTTTCTCTCAGCTCCGCTAATGTGACAAGACTGCGCTACGCAAAATGAACATGTGAGGATTCATGATGCTCACATTCCGAAGTACAAACACTACGCTTTTGCGTGGTAATGTGAAGAATTATACAAAGCTTTAGGGCAGGAAAACGAATCGAAGGTAGCCGTAAACAACATGGAGGCATATGCTAAAACATTTGTAAATTGTCATCCATCTGAAATATTTGACACTCTGTCTTATACTTCCTTAAAATTTTTGCACCGGAATTATTCTTCAAAAGACTATCTAAAGCGTCAGACAGCGCTCCATGACAAAGCAGCGCGGAAAGGTGAATCTGCTACTAAGCTGCCAATATTGCGCTTCACCAGCGCTGCTGTTAGTGGTTTATTTATTTTATTTATTTTATTTAGAACATACTGCAGGCCTACAGTAGGCCCAAGCAGGAGGGGCGAGAACATAATATATGCAAAAAAGAACAGGTTTAGCAAAATTGAAAAAATGTTAAATACAAGTTGTAACCCAAAATACAGCAATAAATACAAGGCTCAGATGCAAAATACAAAAAGTGAACGGCTCTCAAATTAAATGCTGTGAAGAAAACATTGAGTCAAAAGAATCAGCTCTGGTTAAGAGATCTGGCTGCGATGCAATGATACAATTTCATCAACACCTATGCTGACCGCTCTTGGACAGCTCTTCGCTGCAGGTGCAGTCATTGTCCATGCGATAATGCCGTTACGATAACATGGCGTCTAGTGATGTACAATGACAGATCACCTAATTGCAATAACACGGGAATTGAATGGCATGTGACAATACGGGGTGGGGGCGTGATATTATATTATCGCCTAGCGGTCAAGAGATGGTCTTGTGATGTGTGATGCCAAAGATGCAGCTGCCGATGCCACAAGAACAGCTCCACTAGAGAAACAAGCATGAAAAAACATGTGCAGCCACTAGCAGTGCTTGTTATTCCGACTCGTCTTTCTAGCATTCCCGTTTTAGGTAACGCCCTATTGTATGATGAAACGAAATCAATTTTCAGAGCTTTCTGTTCCTTAAAGGCAGTAAATATCAAACACAGAGATATGTGCTCACCAACAAGCTAAAATGATTGTGTGGGCTTGAGCACGAAGTTCATGAATACTGTTATTTTTAGTTTGCTTTCAACGAAAAAACCCACTTTTAAATGCTCATTACAAAGTCTGTTCTTCTCAAGTTTCTAACTTGATTCAGATCACAAGTTCTTACACTAAGCCTTATATGTATTACGCAGAAGCATTTCAAAATACCCTCATGTTGCTATGTGCATAAAATTAGCTCTTCTAGTGTGCACTCATTTAAAGCAGCCAGAGGTTGTATTTGCTGTCTGTAAGGTCCGCAGAAAAAACGATGATATGCTGATTTGTAAAGTGTGTTTAATGGAGGGGTTACTAATTTAAGCAGGCTTTTAAGATGCTTCTTACTGCAAGCTAGGCCATTCGCATCAATTTATATAGTAAGCGGTGGTTTTTTCTTCCTTAGTTATCTTTCCCACTTTATTCCTCCCACTTTATTTTTATTCTGTTAGGCCTCCCTGCTCCAGAAGTGATTTGGGTGCAGGCCACGGGCACAAGCTCTATCGAAATGACCTGGGATTTTCCTCAACCTGACCGACAAGCATATGAGGGTTTTCCGGTTCGTTACTGTCTGAAACACACTGAGCCATGCTTCTTGGTGTATACCAAAAAATGCACGGTGAGTGTGGACGGACTACAACCTGGCACAGCTGTCGCAGTTGACGTGCGAGCGCAGTTCAGAGGCACGGACGTAAGACCACTGCTTGGACCTCCAGTAACAGCGTCCATTACAACGTGGTCAAATGGTCAGTAAGCTTTTTTCTCTGCTTTACTTCCCTTCCAACTCATTGATTTCTCTATGCTTAATGCACACGCGCGTGTTTAGCGCAAGCAGGCAAGCCGCTGTCTTCTACTCTATTGTGACGCTGTATGTTCGAGAGCCGATTGTTGCTAGTCGCATTCCACAGCACCTCATGCGCTCGTAGCACCAATCAGTCGCAGATTTGATTTCAGTTAGATAAAGGAACACACGTTACTATTTTGTGTGAGCTCTAAACCCAGATAAATATGATTGCTTCTTTAGTGGCACTCTTTTATACATGCTACATTATCTTCACAATCTGGTTTGGTCCCATAGCCAGACTGGCGAGTAGAGCGATCAATTGATCGAGATACGAAAATATTGCGGCATGCAGCGACACAATGAAAAAAGAAAACAAAAATAAATGCAGACTTTAGAGAAGCCAAGTACTGATACTACAGAGGGTAGCAATGTCACAGGTGGCTATGCATCCAATTATATTGCTTAGCTAATAAAGAAGAAGCATTTCCTGAATACAAAAAAATTCGTGCTGCCTCAGGACAGTGGGTTTAGAAATCCATATGACAGAAGCCTTGCCTGGGACTCTATTAGCCTTATACTAAGTATTCCAGGCAACTGGTAGATTAAAGCAGCTGTTCGCTGCAGCTCTTGTACTGCGTGCTGGTAAGAAATAAGCTTACTGGCAGGGGGTTGTCGTATACTGCTATTTTATGTATGATGTCAGCAACACTTCATATAGAACAGAGTTCTGCGGACTCTTGAGTATTCGTTTCTTAAATCGTGTAAAAAAAACTTGTAACCCCAAAAGGCAGGCTCTGTGTGAGCTGGCGAGTCATTTTTAGTGGTAGCGTTTTGTTTTTTTTTAAGGCAATAATTAAGTAGTGCTGTTGTATGCCTCAAATAGGTAGGAGTGTGCCGTAGTGTATGCTAACGCCGAATGCTTTTCCAGTTGAGCCTTTTCAAGTGTGCGTCGTACTGTTGTACTAGTGCTTTCGTTTTTCCCTAGTTTTTTCGCAATCTAAAGCTATCAATGCTTGAAGTGTGCAAGTATGAATCTCATTTTAAGCACGGTGGTACGGAGGCTACATGCATCGGGAAAATAAAACGAACGCTCCTAATTATTTCCCGTTATGGGGGCGCTCCACCAGTGTGACGAAGTTTTTACCGCTCTGAGATTCCTACAACCAGAAATAGAAACACGGAAACTGAACATATACTGCTTATAGTTGCTTCAGGCACTCAATATCTTACATGCATGTTTGCATTGCTTTGCGCCAAGGACTCATGCCCTTTTTACACGGTCGTATCGAAGGCACTCGCACCGATAGTGCATCAACCCAAAGGCCAATCGCGAGCTGTTACATAGACGGCTCCGGTGGCCATCGAGTCAATGGTCTATTAAGTCAACGGAGCCCCTCACAACTCTATCAAGACCTCAGTAGGATTTGAGCGAGGGCTGCGTGCACTCTCAGTCGCGAAGCGCGAACTAATATGCTATGGAGAATAAAATCATTGTAGAAATGCTCCTTTGGTCTTGTAGGGTACATGAAAGCAGGTTCAACATAAATGTGGGCTCTATCAGGGAAAAGTCTTGTGAAACTCAGTTTGGGTAGACCACATAAAACAGTTGTCGGCTTCACACCAACGGCGCTGGAAAACAGGCGTTCCCAAAAGGTGATCACATCGGTTTACCGTAGGGTGATTGAGGACAGGTTCAACATAAATGTGGCCTGTAGGCGGGAAAACAACCTGAAGCCTCACCCGGGCTGGCAATAAAAAACGCAAAATCAGTCATTCCGAGGCTGGAAATCGGACGGGCCCACGCGCTCCCCTCCTCGGTCCCTTGTCGGCCATAGCGGGGCAGATGTCACACATAGGCGTGAATTATACGGGGGCAAAGGCGGCATGCCCAAATATGGCCAGCCACATAAAACCGATGTAGGCCTCTCAAAGGCTGCAGCTAGGGGAAACCCAAGAATGCTCCTGCATCGTAATATGTATTCATTCTTTAAATAAACTATTTTACATCAATATATATCTAGGCATACATACTCTGTTCCCGCAGTCAAGTATACTGTGAAAAATGGTCTGAGCATGGGCAGGAAAAGGTTTGCTTACCAGGATGCGCCAGACTCCTTGAGAGTTTCCAAACAAAATTACAGCAGGTAACAGATGCGCTGTCCGCGCAACGCCGACCACCGTTGGGATATTGTGGGCTGCTTGCACAAGGCACAGTAAGAGCTCAGTGTAGGCAGCCCGCATTGCTTATATTTCCAAATGCTTAAATTTCCATGGGCTGCTTACATCAGGCTGATATATTTAGTAACTCGGGAGAATTTTTAACTGCATTCTTAAAAAAAAATGTGGGAGCATTTAGTCTATTATTCTCTACAGCCTAATGCATGTCTAAAACTATATTTGTGATTTCTTCGCCAAATCTTCGCTTCATACCGCTTCCATTTTCCTTATATGATATGCATAATTCATAACCTTCTAGACTGTTAGAGGTGCTTTGGTTAGATTATCATATCGAATTTTTTTTAATCCGACCCGATAATACATCTTAAGGAGTCCTGAAAAGAAAGTTTGAGACTGGCTATAAAATGCTAACATTGTGTATGGTGCTGGCCGCCGACCGTAAATGCAGCTACCAGACCTCAAAAGCGAGTCTATAAGTTACAGCATGTTTCTAATAATTCTGCTTTCGCCCCTCGTAAAGGCCAGTGGTGCCGGGTTTGCACCCGAACCACCGAGAAACACGCCGTAAAACTCTCGTTACTTGAGCAGCCAATGGCTTTCCTTGTTTTGAGGCGTTACAGAGCTACCATGGACGCGGCCACTCAGTAGCCGGGTCAACCGGCGGGTCAGGAAGCTCCATCCCGTGGGGTATTCTCGCGCGCGTGGGCAGCCGTAGGTGGGGCCCAGTGAGTGATGCCAGCAAAGGAGCACCGACATTTCTGCCGCAGAAAGTTGCCAACAGGAAGGGGACAAAGGTTAGAGAGACTATTAAGCTCCGCTTGAAGGGTGTGACAAGTTATATATGCGGAATTCGTTAATTTCAACAATACAGTCACAGACAAATTTGCGGGATGCGGATTCACTGATAATTTTTTTTTTTAGTGCCTATAAGTTCTGGCTTCAAACATGAATTTCGCAGATGGCAGTGGAAGGGCTCCGAAATAATTTCGACCACCTGGGGATCTTCAGCATACACTGACACTGACGTCGCACAGCACGCGAACGCAATAAGGCGCCCATGTGCTGTGTACCCCCCCCCCCCCCCCCCCCCCCCCCCCCATTCGAGCGGCCGGAGCGGCCTTGACAAGCACGGTCTTTTAGAACCAGCTCGCCTTTGTAGACAGCGCCTGTGCGCTGGCTGCCTCCGTGGGGGCTCTGGACAAGAAGGAATAAGTCCCGATCGACCTATATAATGCCAATCGAGAAGCTTTTCAGAATTAAATTCTTTCTTTTTCCTGCCCCTGGATTTGACACTTTTGAGTGCAAGAGCGATGAAAATTCTGTAATTATCTTTAAAGTGAAATGTACGCATCTAACCCTGGAGCAAGAGTACGCTGCAAAACTGTTGACGTCATCGTAGTTCACTTAAGAAAACCGCCAGTGGGGTTGATACCTGGGCGTAATTTATTTGCGTTTATATTTTATGAACCACTTTTTTAATGAAAGAAACTTCTTTTCCAGTAAGTCGGGAGCGTCTACTCTTACTGCCAGAAAGATTTTTTCCTAAGTATCTGTTTATTGGTAGGCTATACGCACAGTTGTGAAGGCGATAATCAGGCGCTGCAAAAATGCAACTGTTAACCGTAGTAAAACATTGACGCTTAACAAATTGCCTAAATATAATTCATATTAACAAGGCTTGGTTGCCTGCTTCCCTCTCAGTATATGACATTGTGAAGGTATTTTCATGAATGCGATGGAATCTGGCTTCAGAAGCTGATAACCACTCTGATAGGCAGCGCCGTAGCCGAGCTCTCACACAGCGAGGAATCCGGAATACATTCCTTGAAGTTTACTAATGTGTACGCTCAGACAGCTACAACAAGCAAATATTTGTGCAAAGGCGGTGAGGCGCCGTGCACGCGTAAGCGAAGATCTTCAAAAGCTTTACTGCCTTGCAATAAAGTTAACAGCATTTAAGAAACACTCCCGGATGTAGCTCTTCGCTTTAATACTTGAAAATACGCTATGTAAGCGCACATCGACATACAATTCAGACTTAGAATGCTAATACCTAGGCTACCATGGCAACCTCTTTATGTAACTAATACTGTTCGTTCACAATAATTTCAAGGGCACTGAGTGCTATTGGGCACAAATTTTTTGAACGCCCATTCAGTGGTTTCTGGGGCAGTTATTGCAAGGGTTGATACCTTGTTCGCTTTTTCCTCTCGTCCCGCTTTTTACCGTCACAATGTGGTGGTCGGCCAAAAAATCATATAGAGTATGTGAAGATGCTCTCTGCAATGAAATTATGGGTCCAGCTTGTTAGTAAGTCGTATTGGTATAAACTTTGATGAGTACGTATGCTTGGCGATATTTTTTAGTACATGAGCTGCGCAAGCAGAGCGGTTGAGTATTGTTTCTATTGTTAAAGGCTCACTTGCACAAACAACATTTAGCCTTCACCATGCCCCATAATGAATTGCTTTTGGAGAGCCTTGCGCTTCATTCACAGCAGCTTACCCTTCAAATGAAAAATTAACAAAAAGAATTGTAAGTCGAGAGTGTTGGAAAGTTCAGGATTTACACACGACTACAGCTAGCATACTGAGAAATGGTTTCCTTGGAATTCAATATCACTTTGCGAGCCGGATAAATAGCACGCCGATTAGCGGATTTCAAAGGCAGCAGCTCCAAATAGGTGGATAGAAGGAGAGGAAAGACAGAACTACCTCTTATTCACAACTGAAGTTTCTTCAAAAAAAACATGGCCGTTATTAGGAAGGAAGAGGCGAGAAAACATTTAATGAGAAAAGAAAAGCGTTGACAGAGCTGAGGGTTGGAACCTTCAGCTCAAGTCCCCAGTGGCCTTGGCTCAGGACTGCACAGGTTGGATGAGCGCTGGTTCGCTATGCCAGGTGACGCTGGCCACTTTTAACTCCTACTGTTCGGGTGACGTCTCTGGTGTGTTTAAATGCAGCGGATGAGGCTGGCACCGCCATGATATACGAACGTTTTTCGGACTAGCGCTGCATTAAGGACAGGTGCATGAATGGCATGGATTTGGTGGTATGTTCAAAGCTTTGGAAAAATATTTCTTTGAATTTGACGCCAGGCGTACGCTTCCTCGCAGATGAGGTGGTTGTGTGGAGCTGGATAAATTCAGCGGTCAAGCCGTCGCAAGGGATGGTTGGTAAAGAAACAAGTTAGTGGGTAGCCAGATCCGCTCGGTTAGTAAGATCGCGAGTAAAGCGCTAAACCTCACGTTCTACTGGACACACTCATGGCCTGGGCTCCAGTAGTGCGATGATGTCTATTGAGGCCTCTAACGCAAAAGAGTCACCGTCCGGGTATTTTACCCCGTCTACACACAATGCTTTCGTACCTCTTTCGAGCTTTTTGCATAGCGGCAGTGCGTGCCACGCGGTGGCTTGTGAGCAGCTGGTGGTTTATGTGCTTTGGCATTTAAGACACGTGAACGTGGTGCCAGATCACATACGGGAGTTATTGTTTGGACAGCAGTATTCTATGGTTTCGGGTGCCGTATATTTCAGGACCTCTCTGTACGCCGGGTAGAGAGTGGACTGTGTCACGTAGTTGGTCAAAAGTATGATGGTGTTCGAGGAGTCAGAACCTTTCATTAAAAGTATTCATGGTAAGAGCTAGAGCCATCTGGAACGCAGTCCGAATGATTAGATCAATCTGCTTCTCTGCGCTTTTGTGTAGGGTTTCGATGGAGGATAACGCAGATGACCCGGGTGATTATGAGGGCATTCGGCAGCTTAAGTGTGTCTTGTTCTCTCATTCGTTTGCGGTGTTTGATGGTGCACCTGCTCATGGTAAACGTAGGCAAAGAAGCAAACCAACCGCACGTATGGGCAACTTGTCGGTACCAAGGCCCCGCACGAACTTCAAAAGCAATACCAACTGACCGCTTTACCTATGATGAGTAGGTTCTTCACTCTTGTGCCCTTTATAGGCAGCCCCAGTCGTGGAATCGTGGTCCGCATGGCTTGCGGATCCGATCGCAAATCTGCTACGTGGCAGCAGGCTTCCTTTATTATAGTTTTATTAGAGCGGCAAGTACATATTGTCATTGTCTAAGGGAACGAAACAAGGCCCCGCTCATTGGCTAGACACTTGCACCTTTCGTGACTTCGTCTTGTGCACGCTGCTTTCCAAGCGCTTTGACCAGGTTTCAATTAACGGCAAAATGGCTGCGAAATGACGCAACATTATCAGATATTGCTAATGCAAACACTTGGTGTGACCTTTAATGCAGCCGCGAGCATCAGAGGCTGATTGCAATAAGATATTAGTTTAAATCAATGCATATGGCCAAATACTACGTTTTATATGGTCTTGCCATAGTGCTGCGCTAGGATGCGCCGTCCTCAGGCTAGATCAGACACAGTGGTAGCAAAATGACATTCCCGCATCTCGAACGCAGTTCCACTTGCACGTGTTTGGAATGAGGCCAATATTGAAGACGCCATTGGCACATCCTTGTTGTCCTGGGAATACAGAAACAGCAGCGTCGAGTACCTCCAGGTGAGACGAAGCATTAGAGAGAAAGGTGATGCGGAGCAGCATGCAGAGAACTGTGGTTTTGAAACAAGAAATAACGAACAATAAAGAACTTGTGCTCACTGCTCAGGAGCTTCAAATTAGCAGTGAAGCTTTCTTCGAGCGACAAAGTGATAGATTTTGATATCTTGTGTCACCAGACAGTGTTTCATTTCTCAGAGCTTATTTCGTGCTCTACATTTCCAGCGTTTAAAATGAACATTATCGACCTGCATAAAATAGCTGCACAACATAGAACTCGTTGCTGTATTTCTTATTAGCTCAATTTGGCGCTGGTGTCAGCTAGCACAGCAAAACATGCTATTCAATATTTCCTCCCCGCCTAACCTCCGCAGCCCCTGCTGGATGTCCCTTTCACTGGAATTCATTCGTGGCATAAAAACGCTCAGTTATATCTTCTTCGCATTACAAGTGACACCAGGAGCTTGCCATTGCCTGACCGTTTCATCTAGGGCTTGGTAAATTCGTATTTATGCTCCAGAATCACGGTCCTTTGCGGCTCAATTATGCCTAGGCAACACTGTGTGCGTTAAGGAGGGAGTTGAAATGTAATACACTCAAGTAAAAACACATTGTCTAATTACTGTGGCCCATCTAATTATACCCAGTGATAAGAAAAACAATGTTCTTCCTAAGGCAGCGAATGTAAGTTAAAATTGTTCAGGATTCATAGGGTTATCAGCTGTCCTTTTCCCGGTCTGCCCAATCAAAAAAATACTTAGCCCCAGTTATGTAACGTTATGTAAACGTGGAAAAATTTTATGCTACGACCTCATTCAGCCAGCCTAGCCTACCAGTGCAGTTGAAGGAAGTAGTGCGTAATAAATGGGCTGTCGTAGTGCTCTATGAGGTTAAGTGGAGAAATGACGCATGTACAGTATGGAAGGGGGGATGTGTTAAAATGCTATCGTGGCTGAGCAGACAGGAGAGAGCGGAATCTGAGATTCCAGATAAAAGCGGACATACCTGGCAACATGCAGGAGTTTTATGGATTTACCGAAAGTGGCATGTATATCGATTGAGCTTATTATGAAATAATATTGAAGGAAGTACACTGCAGGAATATTCACCTATATCCAGTCATGAAGGCCAGGTAACAGAAGGTCGCTAAGGAGAAAGTTTCTATGGAGAAAACAGGAGACTGTATTGAATAGTGACTTCAAGGCCAAGGTCGGCAAGATGCAGGCAGGATACGAGGCAGTGCGTTACCATGGCATATCTTATATAAATAGCACGGGTTCATTATCATTAAAGATCGCAGAAGGAAACAATTTAGCAAACATGAATGTCTTCTCCCGCAAAAAGAAGAACAGAAAGTGAAAATAAAAGAACCTGGACCGGAAGCTTAAAAATGAACTAGCTTTCACAGTGTGCGCTCCCGCTGCTATCATGCAAGCTGTGCTCGTGCCGGGCAAGGTACTAGGCAGTTAGCATAGGACGGGGAGGGAGCCGAAAACCTCGTCAAGAAGCAGATTAGCAAACAGCGAGCGTAGCAAGAGAAAGCAGAGGAATACCAGGTCTCGCTGCAGCACAGATATTCGGCTCTACGACGACCGCGTTCTTGCAGGGAACGATATCTGAGCAATACGATTACGGAGGGAACAATAATAGGTAGGTTGTAGAACAGTCAGAGAGGATATCGATAAGAACTTTCAGGCGACTAAACGTTTAGTTAAGAAAAAATAAAACTGACACATCTAAAAAACGGTGAATAAGCGTAAATTAGCCGACATAATGAAGTATATTATAAAAAGAATCGATGATGCTCAAAAGAAGGGAAGTAGCCTCAACTAGCCTGAAAATAGGCAAATGTAGAAATCAGATCTAAGTGCTCACAGAGAAACAGGGCAATGCTTTTAAAATATGGGTAAGACAGGTAATGAAGCCGAGGAGTTCTACACACTTCTCACAGTAGCCTAAGTAATCAGGAAGTAAATGGGGAAGAGGTGCACAGAAATATTACATTTAGAAGCCAAAGATATAGAAAATAAAGAAAGGTTTAAACGCAACGCAAAGCGAAGCAGGTGCTTAGGGCCAAGTAACAGACGATCTGTGGAAGGTAGGAAGAGTGTGGTAGGAGAATTGGCTACCCTGCAAACGCAATTCCTCATTAATTCAACCGAACTAAGATTCTAGAAGAACGCTATTAATATTTCAATTCATAAGACAGGGGAGGTCTAGGGCACAAGAAATAGCTGACCAATTAGTAGACACTACGTTTCCGGCGTGGTGTTTACAGTGGTTACCGTTAACAGGAGAAGGACAACATTACAATTTACTGAACCAAATGATCAGGTACGCTTTCGTAAATAACGCTCGAAAATATGCCACACTGACACTATAAATCAGGAAATAGTGAAATATGGATTATAGCCAGCTGCCTTATACCCAACATTTCACATAAAATTTCCGCAATTTTTAAAATACCTTTTTTTACTTAGAAGGACGTTTTTTTCGCCATAACATATCAGTAGTGCAGCGCCTCAGAATACAGCTAAGACGCGGTAGTTAGTAGGGGTGCCAAATATTGTTTAGTGGTTATCGTTTTTCATTGTTATTAGTCTCCTTATTTGCTCAAAAGGCGTGTAGCCCTCCGTAAGCAATATTGACATACGTTTTTGGAATGCTAAAAAAGCACTTAAGCTCGACGCTGAGCCTAACCTATTTGGCTGTTTTGGGCGAGGTAGGTACGCTGGAGGGGTTGCTTTAGCTGCAAGTTTCTCGAAAATGCGTGTATCTTGCCGATATCTAATAAAAATTGTTGGTCCACAGCAAAGAGGGTGACTATTTTTCAAACTATTAAACACTGATATGGGTCTCACTTATGGTGGGCTAAGCGCGTCTAGAAAAAACGAAGACAAGCAGTAGTAATAAAAAGCTAAGTACACTGTAAGTTACACAGCTTACTAGTTACCCAATCTTAGCTGTATTCTGATGCGCTACACCTCTGACAGTGCAAAGCCAAAACATAGCTCGTTTAACTAAAAAACCCAATTCATAAAAATTGCGGAATTTCTTAAATGAAACACCCTGTATGTAACAAACGGACGAAAGACGAGGAATGACGCTTCAGTAGCACCATCTCAGCACTTGCCAGACTAGCTGACAGGATTCGGCCACATTGTTCCCTCTGCGAAAAGCCACTCAGCATCCTCAAGTACTTTGCATCATCGGACGACGTGAGAGTCGAAGAATGGCTTCGCCTCTTCGAAATTAGTGTAATGTCTGGTTTTTGGACGGAAGGCGGGAAGCTGGAACAAATAATTGGGTACGAAGATGGGGACACGCTCCGCTGGTACATCACGGAGATCTTCGAGAATGTGCGGTGATGAGGTGACATAGAGAGGCCCATGCTCGATGATTTTACCTCCGTTTAGAAAAGACAGTGGCATTGTGTATGCGAGCGAGCTGCGCCACTTTTTGGTGCTCAGTAACCACAATGGACAGTAGAGGAGGTAGACGAAATGTTAGAATAAATATAGCATGCAATTATCAGCCTATTAGCGCTGGTCAGATACATAGCCATCAAATATTTCGAGAAAGCATTTGACTCAGTCGTCACATAAGTTGTCACGCAGCACTGTGGAACCACGGTGTAAAGTGGTTTACGTAAAAATACTGGAAGATACCAACAGCGGCGGCACAGTCACCAATATTATCAATGAAAGTAATAAAATCCCATTTAAGGACGTTAGGCGGGGAGATCCGATCTCTGCAGAGATCGGATCTCCCTGTCTGACATCCTTCTTAATTAGGATAGCATGTAGGGCCAGCGTCTGCCTGTTCGCGATATAAGTTTAGAGGCATGCCTTGGGAACAGTTGGTGATAACGGGTAATGGCGAACACAATTGCAATTTGTCGACTGGACTCAAATTTGTCGCCAGCGCACGCACTGAGCACCCAGTCGAGGCGTGATAGGAGTGATCGCTTTTCATGATGCTTCTTCTGTTGTATACTATGTCAAATTTATGCGTACCCTTAGTCCTACAATGCGACGTGCCTCTTTGCCCGAGTCCATTTAGAACGTTAAAAACGATAAACCACAGCAAATCTGATTAAAATTATTTTTAATAGACGGCAGTCGAGAGGCGGGCGCTCTGCTAAATATGCCCGATGTGGTCAGGACAAGATGTGAAAGCCTGTATTTGCTGGCCTTTGGATAGACCATTTCTGCAGTTTCGGTTGCTGAAGACTTGCAACGCAATATTTCTTGATAAATGCGGGTACTGCTAACACGCATTACAGAGTTTGCCCTTAAGAGTGTAAAGTGTACAAACGGAAAGTGCTTGTTTTTTTTATTGTAAGAGGTGCGTTAAAGCATCTAAGAACACGCTAAGAACTTGGATTACACATGTGCAGCCGTTCTGTTAAGTAAAGTAAATTCGAGTTGTTTGCGCTCAGCTACTTCGAGGTAATAGTAACCGGAGAGCAAAATCAACAAACAAAGAACGTGTTTGGGTGTGTCACAAAATTGGTAAAAAGAATATATGACTGCTGTGCGATATAGGTGGACACCCTGCTGAGCATCTGTGAATAATTTCAGCCAAAAACCTAGACCTAGCGCGATGTATTATTAAATAATTAAAGCATGTTAACTATAATGGCGAAGTGTTTTATTAGTTGTTATGAATGGCGAAATCCAGGGCGTGCACAAAATACACATATAATAGGGGTGAAATATTTGCTCAGCCTCTGTAGCGGCATAGAGAAGTTATTATGCAGAGAAACTAATTACAAAGCCAAAATGTAGGAACTCCGAAAAAGCCTGCCACTAAATATTTGCTCTCTGAGGTGAGAAAAATGTGGCATGCTTGTAAAAATGGACGTTGAGCAGTAAGGATGGCTCAAACTAAAATTATTATAAACGTATCTCCAGACGGTGCACCTGTCAAACAAGAAATGTTGGGAACATGCCATTAAAACACCAACACACCATTAAAACCACCAGCATTCAGCGCGGACAGCAAAACGCATTGCCAAGAAATTAGAAGAGTGCCTTTCGAAAATATGATTCTAGTGAATAGAAATAACCAGCAGTGTAGACAAGCCCTTGTGAAGAAAACAATGCAGTGAAGTTCATTGATAAGGAATAAGTGGAAGTCATCGCACAACGGTGGAAACTATGTTTAAACCATAGCGAAGATAACAAAGCATTGCCTAGAACAACAAAATCCTGGCGAAGTTGGTAATGAGGCTAATGACAACGTGACCAAGAAGTGAACGACATGCACCAAAAAGAGAGCACAAACACAGAAGATAAAGACCGCTACTTGAGAAATAAGTCGCTGAAGCCAAAAAGGGTCCCCTGATTGCTTGGAGCATATTCAATGTGATGAGTTTTGGCATGGTGGCTTAATTACGCGAAACAGGTGAGTGTAGAAAAAAATGTACTTGAACGATATGCGCTCTCATCGCGAAAAGAATTATAGGATGGAGAGCAAAATTTTCTTACGATAAATTTAATATATGGAAGGTACCGAAGGGATTAAATGCAATGGGCAAACCCACTGGGTGGTTGCTACTGTGTCATGAGAAATTCAGCCACAACTGCAGGGTGTTCTCATTCCACGATATCACGAGTGCACATTCATTTCACGTTGGAATTATTCGCACTCGCCACACTCTCGGCCTACACCAATATTACTATTCTGTCTGCGGCAACCAACCTCCCATTGCGCATTCTTACGCTTTCGCCATACTGTCCTACTCCCACGTTGCGTTCCTCATAGCCTGAGTTGATTTGGGACGTTATACCCCATAAACCATATACCATACCACGTTAGGCCACCTTAGGGTGGCTGCTATGGTCACCACCCTTCGGTTGTCGTTTTCTTCGCTATCCCCATACCTGCATCTTTTAACGGTAACCACCTTCTGGAGGCGGATTCCTCGGATCTTGCCATACTGTCATTTCACAGCAAGCACTGTACGGGTGGTTCTAGTGGCAGCCACCCTCCGGGCAAATATTCATCCGCTGATGTTATAGCCTCCTCCTTCAGGGGTATTTAATCACTGTTTGGTGTCGGTAGCAGCCACTGTGCAGTTGCGAATTGCACTGCTCTTCTAATACCCTCCTGCTTCAACGATAACCATACTCTGAGTTGTTTGCGTGAACAGTCTTTGATTACGCACCACCCCGACGCAAACCCAGAGAATGAGCGCTGAAGAGTTGTCACTATAAAACTCTTGGTGACTCTTTAGGAGCGGAAAGTAAAATGGTAATATTACAGATGGTCTGTTAAATAATAGACAGAGCAACGCACCTAATGAAGTTAGATTTCACCAAAATAAACTGAAAAAATATTCAGAGGCAAGCATTTGTAGTTGCCGATTAGCCGGAATAACCGACAATAAAGCTAATTGTGAATTTGGGTGAAGAACTGCAGTAGTGTTGTTTTAAAGGCAGCGGACCGATGATGGGCTCTAACCCTTGCTCATAGTCAACGCCCATGAAGCAGCGCGCAACGAGTCATTGCGGAGAGAAAAAAGAGGAAAAGAAAACTTCATCGCCCGCACCCGCGAACAGAAATAACCTTTCACATGGGTCGATGGCAAAAATGCGTTCTGCACAGTTTGATTCTCTTAAATGAAAATCTGGAACATCAGTCGCATATTTCTCAACTTTAAACTATTTGTGATTTTACTTTTTATTTGGTTAGAGTACAAAAAAGATTATGAGGAGTGGAAGACCTGCGATGACTCGGCCGAATGTGACGCCACCGTGAACTCTGTTCGCACACGCGCAATCAGAAGTGGGGACCTCAGAGTGACCCACCAAGTATTGCAAAACAACTTCAACCTTTGGGTTCGCTGCTGCAATGCCTACGGATGCGGCCAGGAGTCCAGTGTCCAGATAAACTCTCATGTTTCAGGTAATCAAATCGGCTACAGTCGTATTCAAGGCGTCACTGCTTCCCCAAAAGGTGATGCTGAGAATTTATATTCATAATTAATCCATGAGGATTCATAGCGCACAGAATATACAGGACACAACACAAGCGCTTACTTCCACTGAATGGTCTTTATTTGGCGCTGACAGCCTTATAAAGGTCAGGTATTGCGCACGTACAAACAACTAACAATGATTATCTTGTCAAGGTGATGATGTGTCAAGGAAAGAAGAAAACCAAAACAATAAAAAATAAAAAAATGAAAAACAATAAAAACCTACCAAACAGTGCACAAGTTTCACACTTTCGCCCTCTGCCTTGCACCTAAGAAAGCTAAGTCTTTCATTGATAAAAACACCGAAGGATCACTGATACAATTTCCCAGTCCCTCTTTTTCCATCTCTGCCGCTTCAATTATTTCCCTCGTTTTTTTATTGCTATTTTTTCCTAATACTGAACACTCCTTGAAGTTAGGCGTGCACTTGTGACTACGGCAGTGACGAGCCAGATTACCTGGTCCCTGATCTATAACACTTCTGGGGTGCTCGTTGAGTCGCTTGTTCAGGCACCGGCCTGTCTGCCCGATATACAACTTGCCACATGAAAGTGGCAACCTGTATATAACGTTATCGGCACAAGTTACAAATGGGTTCTGATGCCTTACAGAGCAGGCCTTCTTATCCTTCTTGTCTGGACATGTGTTCTTACACATGCGGGACAGTTTTTCTGGGGCTGACATGCAAATTTTTACACCAATTTTCTCTCCAATCTTTTTGAGGCCGTGGGAAATCCTGTGAATATAAGGTATTACTTCAATTTTGCGGGTACCTTCTTCTTTATCTGTCAACGTTGTGCTTTTCTTTTGTCTGCGCATGCTTTCTGCTACTGCTACTACAAGGTACCTCGGGTAAGCCGCTTCCTGAAGGCGATGAACCTGATTATTGAAACTTGTTGTCATTAGGCAGGTGCACGACTTATTGACTGCATTGGACAGGCATGTTTTTACTACTCCTCTCTTGACTAACTTCGTATGTGCGGAGGTAAACGGTAAGAGAGACTTATTCCCTCTAGGCTCATACATCCAGCAAACCCGACTCACAGAAACTAATTTTAAATCAAGGAAACGGATCATTCCTTCAACAGGAAGCTCGTGAGTAATGGACAGTGGCTCAAGACACTTCGCGAAGGTAGATATAGTGCTTTCTGCTACTTGAAGAAGGCTTCCATTGCTCTTCTGAAGAACAACCAAGTAATCATCTACAAACCGGACCGTTTCTATCACCACTTTACTATCTAGATTACTCTGTATCCTCCTATCTGCGCTAGCAAGAAACAAGTCACTAAGGGCAGGCGCTATGCACTAACCTATACACACTCCCTTTTTTAGCAGATATACTTCCTCATTCCACTTAACAAAGGTTGACGAGAGGTACAGGGACACTAAATTCAAAAAACCATCAACTGAAATGCCAGCTTCATTTTGAAATGATACGGCGCCATATTTATGAATGCAGTCTTTAATGCATTCTAAAAGCTGCTGATGAGGCAAAGAGTAGTACAGGTCCTTTATATCTATTGAAAGAAATCCTACATCTGCACCCTGAAGCCCTCTCAGGAAGTCAACAACTTGTTCTGAGCTTCTGATCATAAATGGGTCGTCAGTTTTCAACAGCTTCAGCTTATCTGGCTCGTCACTGCCGTAGTCACAAGTGCACGCCTAACTTCAAGGAGTGTTCAGTATTAGGAAAAAATAGCAATAAAAAAACGAAGGAAATAATTGAAGCGGCAGAGATGGAAAACGAGGGACTGGGAAATTGTATCAATGATCCTTCGGTGTTTTTATCAATGAAAGACTTAGCTTTCTTAGGTGCAAGGCAGAGGGCGAAAGTGTGAAACTTGTGCACTGTTTGGTAAGTTTTTATTGTTTTTTATTTTTTTTATTTTTTATTGTTTTGGTTTTCTTCTTTCCTTGACACATCATCACCTTGACAAGATAATCATTGTTAGTTGTTTGTACGTGCGCAATACCTGACCTTTATAAGGCTGTCAGCGCCAAATAAAGACCATTCAGTGGAAGTAAGCGCTTGTGTTGTGTCCTGTGTATTCTCTGCGCTATGAATCCTCATGCTGATTACCCACTAGCCCGAACCCTGAGCCTTATAATTAATTCGTTTCCACCGTGCTGATTTTTTTGTTGTGTTGCTATTTTCACTGCATTATCTATTTTTACAGCTATATCAACACGTTACTGTCGGTTTCACGCTTTCAGGTATTGCAGCAATGCTATTAGATTGTTGTCAAATCTTCACCCCTGTATAGCTAACTTTTACGGACCCTAAGTGCTCTCGACGATTCGGTGATCTTGTCTGATGAGTTATGCGTCTTGTTTTAAAAACGGCCGACTAGCAAGCCGTCGTAACATTGACCTCAACCACCATCAAGTGCTGGTAAAGTAGCATGACCGCCAAGGAGTCCAGCTCTTTCGCTCGAGAGCACGTATCCACAGTAAACTTCGTCGTTAGACAGCAACCTCATGAAACTGCGTTTTAGTCAGTACTGTACAGTTACTGGCATTGCATGTTAGAGTATGCTGCATGTCAGCCTAGAATGGTGTAGCTCAGGCGAGCGAACTATTTACGTTAGCAAGGACGGTCACCTACACAGGCGAAATAGGTGCAGAGAAGCGGCGCAGAAGTGGTAGCGGGAAAAAATGTGGCTGATTATTGTTGCTCTCACTGCATCGTTCGCATGCACTACTTCTCATTGAAAGTACTTACGTGGCCGGCTTGAGAATCAAAAATCTTCTCTGAACAGAACAGAAGACGTCTTGCACACAATGCAATGACGCACGTAGACGATTATAGTCCGGCCATTATTGAATGTGCACGGCATCCCTAGCACTGGCGTGGAAACAACGACGAGTTCCTTGACCACTGTGACCTTCGTACGGTACCTCCCCTTGCCCCATGTGAGCAGATGCCTCCGCTTCACTCCTAACCTCTGTTTCCAAACATTTTCGTCCTGTCCAATCGGGTGTTGTGATATCAACCCCTGGCAAGTCGTGGTCGGGACATTGTGTGGTGCCTTGGATATATGGATATACAGATCACTGAATAAGAGCTTTCGCTGTCAAGGTAAATGGAAGGGTAAAATGCTTCTTTTGCGCAAGATTTAAGAGGAAGCTCTAGGCGCAACATGGGTGCTTGAGAACCCACTTACATTTACCTGTTTGATACATATAGAATCAAAGCCAAAAGAATGGTTTAGCAGTGTGCAGAGAGTTTCATCATGAAAATAGAAAGATTTTAGTTTTGAGGTCGCGAGTTTTCTTTCTTCAGCGCATAATTTATAATCAATATAGATTAAAACACACTAGGAACTATGCCATTACCAAAGAAAGAAGAGGCACTTATGAAGTTAGACTCATGCTATGGCTGAATACGTTGCCTTTGGCATAAGACATCTACATATCTGACCATACGGAAACACATTGAGTTAAAAATTTGAAGCGAACAATTAGAAACCACGAAATGAGAAGGTGCATATTTTTTACCCTTTAAAGCATCACGAGCACATCTGAATTCATTCTTTATTCGGCATAGATTGAGGATCATTTTGCATGTGCAAGCTTGATTAATATATGTTAAGGCCTTATGCGTTTCTCATATTTTTCTTCATCACCGACCTCATGAATAAAGAGCATGAAGCGATGAGAAAGAAAGCCAGCCAAGTCCCGATTTACCAGAACAAGAAAAGTGCTCTGAAAATTTGGTGATAAATCTTGCTGCCGAAGTCAGCGTGCCGATTCTCGTTTGTTTGAGCTCACTTTACGCGGCCTTGTTTTCTTCCCAGAGTGGCGTTTATGCAATCGAGGAATAAAACAGAGAGAGGAAAAATTAATTCAACAGGTTGAATGGAAAAACAAAAGTTTCAATGTTTCTCGTCCTTTGAGGCCTACTCCTAACCTACCGTCTAATGGAGCTCCAGCTGAGATTTCAACTGCCGTCTACCAGTCAGCAGAAGCCGCGTTCGAAGGCCGTGGGACCCTGTTCAGCAACAATTACTCGTCTGTTTCGATAACAGAGTGCCAAGACTTGCACTTACCTGCTCAAGGTCGGGGCAATCAAGTGACACTGAATAATATATCTAACCTCATCGCTCTTGAATGAGATTTTTAAGTGTTATGTGCTTGCAGAAAGTGTGTAAGAACAACCTATATGCTATGGAGGGCGTATAGTAGGGCTCTGTACATAGCTTTTCCGGAATTTCATAAACGCGATACGCTGGTGATATACCTGCAATTTAGTATAATGAGAGTATTTGCTGCACGCTCACTGGTGCGTTATTCTGCCTCACACAGGAATTTCCAGTAAAGGCTCAGTTCTCTCTCTTTGCAGAAACCGGCGCGGCGGACTTTGTAAGCGAAATTTCTCTCAAAACACGGAGCCACGCAATAAGCGAGAGAGGGGACTAGTGCGTGCTGAAGTTTAGCAACATAAGTAGGAGAGACCGCATTTTCGAATGAATAGTTGGCCTTGGATGGTGTACTATTCTACTCAATTTAATTTCCCCACCTCCGGAGTGAAGCAACCCACGTTTGCGCTTTCTTGTGAGTAAATACGTGCTCGAACGAAGCACCCAACTTACATGAACATTCATTTCGACGTGAACTGCTCAGAACGAAGAGCCATAGACTGACGCACAGCACCGCCAATTTTCTTTGCCTGCAAATAAATGCATGTTTTCGGCAGCGCTCATCTCTCGGAGTTTCTAAAACCGAGCTCGTAAAAAACCTTGTTCTCTGCATCTCTTACCGAACAGGATAGTACTTCATAAAACTCGCGTTATGAACTCAACTACACGTTTTGCACAAAACCTTTCCTTCCATTTGGCGCTGGCTCAAGCTCAAACTCTAGTTGCTGTTCCTAAGGCCCCAGGTTTGAATAGCAGGGAAGTGTGTTTTTTTTGTTTTTTATAATGTTTCAGCTTTGTGTGCGGCGCACCAGGAATGGAGCGTTAAGAAAGACCTTGACTACAGAAGAAGCTAACATCGGCAGAATTTTTCAGTAATCGCAAGCATTCAGAGTGCTCCGAGGAGAGTAATGGACTCAGCACTCTCTACATTAGCATCGGTGACGGAAATAGTGGTATTTGTTATAGTTATTTTTGTATCTTGTACGAATGTTAAATGGGCGACTACAAATTTTTACGAGGTAATATTCGTCCGTGATTAAATGCGAACATTGCTTTCGGATGTTTAGCTTGTATACACCGCGGCATTTGAGTTCAACTTCTTGAAATGCGTGAATACACACTTCGCTGAATCCATTGCGTAAACAGCATGGATCGCAGTGGTTGCGCATTACTGCGAAACGTAAAGAGGAGACAGCTTCTTTTCTTTTCATTCTGGATTATTGTCTTTGAGAGCTGGTTTGGGAAAGACTTACATTCTCCAGATGTATTTTTCATGCCTTCTGACAATCCAAATGAACGTTGAAAATGCACCTGCATTTACCTGCATGATGACTTCGTAGCGCATGAAATCACAGAGAAAATGTGTGAACAATTGAATAAGACAGCCTGGTAACTGCAGGTTGACAGCACCCTGACGTCAGTAACCTGTTGCAGGAATGGACATTTGAAGGATAGTGAGAGTAGAAAAGAACAGCTTTCCAGTTAAGATTTAGCACGTCAGCCAAATTGCTTGCACATGAAGCATACTTCAAACAAATTCGGTCGTAAACATGCAGTTTAGAGTAAACCAGTAGATGCACACGTAGTTTAACCATTACAATTCACGCGTTTGCTGTAGTTTGCTTTCTGACGCATTTTAGCAGATTCACGGTGCCTCAGCTGTGTCCACAGGCGGTTTGAATATGACGCAGTCTGCTATATTTGATGTAGAAACGTTGTTGTGAGAACAGCTCGACTTAAGAACGTTTGGTTGCGTGAACAAAACCTCTCTTTTTAAGCTTAGAAAGCGCTCCGGAGTGCAGACAAAAATATTCTGACCTTATGAATTCAGTTCAATGCTTATGATGCCATATTAGCAGGAGTTAAGAGATAGGCCAGGCTGAAATGAACATTTCCGACTGAAAATGTGGAGGAAATATCTTAAATACGAAGTGGAGGCTCGAGTTTGCTTAGGCGTTTCAAGACTTTCTGAGTGTCTTAACACGAAACCTTGAATCCGAAATAAGCTCTGTGTCCAGTTCCCTACCCGCACGAAGGGTTTTCTTGTCATAAAGCTACTTGGTTTAGATCAAATGAAAAGCGAGCGGAGGTCTGTGTTTTAAATTAAGGTATGTCATTATATTGCAACGTAGAATTCGAATTAATGATTTGCTTATTTCATGGTTTCAGGCCCACCTTCCCTGTCGGAAGTCACTGTTTTCCCAAGTCAAAGCAGCGCACTGCTGCGATATGTTCCTCAAGGCCCCAGTTCATACGAAGGCCTAGAGGTGACGTGGCACTGTAACAGCGAGAAAAAAGTTACTTATCACACCGCCTTTCCCCAGAACTCCTATTATGACCGCACGAAGGAGAAAACAATAGAAGGTGAGTTTTTCTTTCCCACATGGCCTTTCAAAATTCACCTTCTATGAAAAATGCGACATAAAAATTGACACGAGCTTGAAAAGTACAGAACTCTGGCTGGAAAAACCATTAGGCACATCCGGTGAACTTCGTTTAGTTGACGCTACCAGAAGATTAACATGCGCACTATAATAAACTTTACTACGTAAAGCAAAGGCTTCTCCCAAATTTCTGCAATTAACCGCTTTTGTGCGCAACTAGCCTGCCACCTCTTCACGGCAACCTTCCGTGCTTAATCTGGTTTCCTGACTTTCTGATGGCCTTTTCTACACACGTAATCTATTGGCATATTTTCCATTGCACTCACGAACCATTATTTATCTTGGCTTCGCCTTATATGCCTCTCCCACGCCGATTTGTTGTAGACCTTATGGTGCGCTGGAGCAAAGAGGACACGAAATAGATGTCTAGGCGAAACAACAAACAGATTTATTCTGACGAGGATGGAAATTGTAGAGCTCAAGATGGATGTCACGTGTGCGTGTCTCTTCGTCATCGTCTCCTGCCGCTTCCCAACAAACACAAAACCTCCTCAGAATCTCCTAGAAATATCCCATCAGGACATTTGGCAACACTTGCTGTTGGGCTAGTTGGTTATCCATGATGTTCGAAGGACCAGCGCACAAAAACAACGGACAGAGTAGAAGAAGGACGACGTGCTCCTGTCTACGCTTTTGTCTAAGTCGTCCTTCTTCTACGCTGTCCGTTGTTTTTATGCGCTGGTCCTTCGAACTTTAAGGACATTTGGAATGTCCCCAGGAGGTTCTCACTTTTCCCGAAGACGTCCAAAAAACGTCCCCTTAACTAGCCGTGTCCAAAACGTTGCGCGTCCCAGGTACAGCCCCAAAAGGTTAATGCTAGATTTCTCGACTCTGGCTCAATAAAATTATTTCTTCTTTTTCATGCAGACTTCTGGCATCTAAGCGCACATATGTGCCAAATTTCAGGCACATGCTTACGTTACATGAGGTGTAATATATCTGTCAACTCGCATTATATATATATATATATATATATATATATATATATATATATATTAGCAGGCAAGGTAAAGTAAAGTAAATGAGGGGCCCATTAGCCAAACTTATGAAGGGAGCCAACAGTCACCGAAACCAAGGTGCATAGGGGAACGTTATCTTTTTTTTTAATGTGTTATGCTTATCAGTGGGATAATATTACTTAGATTAATAAATCGCTTAAAGAAAATTACTTATATAAAGCAGCAGAAAAAACAACCATGCCGCCGGTGGGATCCGAACCCACGACCTCCGAATATCGCGTCCGGTGCTCTTACCAACTGATCTACGGCGACGGCTGTCCAATCTGCTGCTTTCTTGGGTATTTATGTTTACTGGGAGTAAGCGAGCCTTGAGAGTGTTCACCAGCGCCACCCTCGACCATAGCGGCGGACGTAGCACGTCCTGAATTACCGCGAGCGTGACGTGGAACGTCATCTAACGACGAGGGCGGAAACTGTGCGAGAGCCCTCTTAAGCAACCTGTCGCATCAAGACTGCCAGAACCGAGACCCTCGTTAAGCTATTAGCAGACAAGGTAAAGAAAATGAGGGGCCCGTTAGACAAACTTATGAAGGGAACCAACAGTCACCGAAACCAAGGTGCATATCGGAACGTTATCTTTTTTTTTAATGTGTTGTGCTTATCAGTGGGATAATATTACTTAGATTAATAAATCGCCTAAAGAAAATTACTTATACAAAGCAGCAGAAAAAACAACCATGCCGCCGGTGGGATCCGAACCCACGACCTCCGAATATCGCGTCCGGTGCTCTTACCAACTGAGCTACGGCGACGGCTGTCCAATCTGCTGCTTTCTTGGGTATTTATGTTTACTCGGAGTAAGCTAGCCTTGAGAGTGTTCACCAGCGCCACCCTCGTTGACTGTTGGCTCCATTCATAAGTATATATATATATATATATATATATATATATATATATATATATATATATATATATATATATATATATATATATATAGTAGCTGTGAAAACATGAGGTACTTGACTGCTTAAAATAATATACATCGAAGTATACGCTTCATTTAAGGAAACATTTTTATTTGACTCGACGTTTCGATCGGAGGACCGATCTTTTTCAAGAGTCTGAAGAGTCTGGAGTTCATGAAGTTCCATTCAGTTTTGATGCCGGGAACAGTCGGCTGAAAGCAGCAGTTTACCCGACGAGACTGCTATCCAGTATCGCAGAAGGGATTCTGCAAGCACTTAGAGGCAGAAAATATGTCACAACCACATCACAAGAAAGGAAGCCGTACGCGGTCATTCCTTACATTAATGGCATTTCTCACGGTCTCAAAAAGGTAGGAGCAAGAGCTGGTGTAAAAGTGCTCATGTCAGCACCCAACAAGTTAAGGGCCTGTGCGCCAAAGTCAACAGCGAGCAAAGAAAAAAATCAATGCAAGAAAAAGCACCGCAAAAAAAAAAACATGTGAAATGTGTGAAAAGCGGGGTTTAGGAAATTCCCCTGTCATGCGGACGCACCTACAATGGTCAAACAGGGCGCTGTTTGAATGAATGGCTTCGAGAGCACAAAATATCCCTAAAGGGCGCCGTCAGCAGTGAATTAGCAAAACATTGCAGAGAGCATGAATGCGCTCCGCAGATTATCAACACAATGATCACCCAGTCGTATTTTGATCAACGGACCAGGGAGATTGAAGAAGCCTTTAACATCGGGCAAAAGACCGACGTATATGTGTCAGCATACTTTCGAGAAAACAGGAAGTGGACCTGGAAGAGCCCCAATGGTGAGATTAAAAATTAAATCGACTTCATACTATGCGCTAATCCTGGCATCATTCAGGATGTAGAGGTCCTCGGAAGGGTGTGTTGTAGCGACCATAGAATGGTAAGGTCTAGAATTAGCTCAGACTTGAAGAGGGAACGGAAGAAGCTAGCGAAGAAGAAGGCCATTAACGAGTTAGCCGTAAGAGGGAAAGCACAGGAGTTTAAGATAGCGCTGCAAAACAGATATTCGGCTTTAACTGAGGAAGATAGTGTTGATGTTCATTCAATGCACGATAATCTGACATCAATAATTACGGAGTGCGCAGTAGAAGTAGGCGGTAGGACAGTTCGAAAAGATACCGGGAAGCTATCTCAGGTGACGAAAGATCTGATTAAGAAGCGCCAAAACATGAGGGCGTCTAACACTACCGATAGAATAGAACTAACGGCGCTATCAAAGTTAATAAATAAGCGCAAGGTAGCCGACATAAGGAAGTTTAATATGGAGAGAATCGAGCATGCTATAAAAAACAGAGGTAGCCTAAAAACAGTGAAGAGGAAACTAGGCATAGGTAAAAACCAGATGTATGCATTAAGAAACAAGCAGGGCAATGTCATTAGCAATATGGATAAGATAGTCAACGTAGCCGAAGACTTCTACACAGACCTGTACAATAGCCAATGTAATCAGAGCGCTAATGAGAAAGACAGCAGTGCACAGCAAAGCGTCATCCCGCCAGTAACGAAAGATGAAGTAAAGAAAGCCTTAGAAGCAATGAAAAGGGGAAAAGCAGCTGGGGAGGATCAGGTAACAGCAGATCTGTTGAAGGATGGAGGGGACATCGTGCTAGAAAAACTAGCCACCCTGTATACGCAATGCCTTATGACCTCGACTGTACCAGAAGCTTGGAATAATGCAAACATTATCTTAATTCATAAGAAAGGAGACGCCATGGACTTGAAAAATTACAGGCCGATCAGCTCACTATCCGTTGCCTACAAAGTATTTACTAAGGTAATCGCTAATAGAGTCAGGGCAACGTTAGACTTTAATCAACCAAATGATCAGGCAGGCTTTCGTAAACGATATTCCACAATAGATCATATTCACACTATCAATCAGGTGATAGAGAAATGCGCAGAATATAACCAACCTCTATATATCGCTTTCATTGATTACGAGAAAGCATTCGACTCAGTGGAAACCTCAGCAGTCATACAGGCATTGCGTAATCAGGGGGTAGAAGAGCCTTATGTCAAAATACTGGAAAATATATATAGCAACTGCACAGCTACTATAGTCCTCCATAAAGTCAGCAGTAAAATTCCAGCAGTCAGGCAAGGAGACACGATCTCGCCACTGCGGTTCACCGCATGTTTACAGGAGGTATTTCGAGGCCTGAATTGGGAACAGTTGGGAATAATAAATGGAGAATACCTAAATAATCTGCGATTTGCTGATGACATTGCCTTGCTGAGTCACTCAGGAGGTGAACTGCAAATCATGATCAATGAGTTAGACAGGCAGAGCAGATCGATGGGTCTAAAAATTAACATGCAGAAAACCAAGGTAATGTTCAACAGCCTAGCAAGGGAACAACAGTTCACAATTGGCAGCGAGAGCCTAGAAATTGTGACGGAATACGTCTACTTAGGGCTGGTAGTGACAGCTGATCCGGATCATGAGAGGGAGATAACTAGAAGGATAAGAATGGGGTGGAGCGCATATGGCAAATTCTCGCAGATCATGAGTGGCAGTTTATCAATTTCCCTCAAGAGGAAAGTGTACAACAGGATAATCTTACCGGTACTCACTCACGGGGCAGAAACGTGGAGGCTAACGAAAAGAGTTCAGCTTAAGTTAAGGACAACGCAGCAAGCCATGGAAAGAAAAATGATAGGTGTAACGTTAAGAGATCGGAAGCGGGCAGAGTGGCTGAGGGAACAAACACGGGTTAATGACATCCTAGTCGAAATCAAGAGAAAGAAATGGGCTTGGGCAGGGCATGTAATGCGAAGGCAAGATAACCGCTGGTCCTTAAGAGTAACGGAGTGGGTTCCAAGAGAAAGTAAGCGTAGCAGGGGGTGGCAGAAGGTTAGGTGGGCGGCTGAGATTAAGAAGTTTGCAGGAAAAGGGTAGATGCAGCTGGCAAAGGATAGGGTTAATTGGAGAGACATGGGAGAGGCCTTTGCCCTGCAGTGGGTGTAGTAAGGCTGATGATGATGACCTTCGATAGCGTTTCGTGACAGTGAAATTAATTATCTGCGTGCGTTGTTCTAATCTTTTACCACGTGTACATCTTATGCGTTTGTCATGCTTGTGTCCTTTCCTTATTGCACGAGCGAGATGTATATATTCGACCGAACGTGGATTAAAAATCTGGTTGTTAGACAGCGTTGATTTCCGCATCTCTCTTCTTTGTTTCGTGCTGCGCTGCTCCTGCCACAAGAACATAAAATGTGCAAGAATTTTCCACCACAAAGAAAATATTTATTCAAAAAGTCGCCCGATCCCGCCCATATAACAGGAAATAGCAGCGCAATACAGATGTAATCTGAGTTTATTAGATGTGCTCTTTGCATTTAAATGAATACAAACAGGAGACGCATGAGTATGCACCATTTAACACACAATGTACGGAGCACTACACCAGCAAATAATAATGGACAAAATTTTCTCTAGATATAAGAAATCTGAAAAAAAATGGAGCAATAAAAACATAATACAGGCTGAAAGTTGATGCACCTTAAGCAAACATCCTAAACGGTACAAAAGCATATGTACACACGCTAAAGCAAACGCATGTACAGAGCAACCTGGGTGCCAAAAGAAAAGACGACATGGGCGTACGATACAGATACGCGGATTCAGGTTACGGATATTCTGCCGTGTGAAACCTCCCTCTCACTTTGCCTCTCGCACGAGCATCGGAGTAAGCGTGAGCGTGTTATCAAAACAGGAAAAAAATTATTTCTACGAGGCGAAAATAAAAAAACGAGCATAAACCACATACCTTGACGACGTTGCCAACAGAAACCCTGGGATTAAATAAAATGCTGCAACTATAAATATGAGTTCAACGCAGTCTTCTGTCCTGCGCCTTCTCACGGCACAGCGAACGCTCAAAAATACGCGTTACATCCTCGTTACACCCCCGTTTTATTTTCTTGTCACTAAGTGTGGAGATAAGACTGCTTGGAGCAGAATGGAAAGGGGGGACGTCTTGAGGTAGGAGCCCTGGCTCGCCGCACCCATGGAACAGCAGACCACGCGTGCGGCACAATACGGCGTGGGAGGCGAGATCAAAGTGATCAAGGCACTAGTAATCCGGTGGGGGTGGGTTGGGAGTCAGCGACGCGAACACACCACAAACTATACCGCTGCGACAGGACGGCAATGTAGGTAGAGCAGGTTAATTCATGGGCACTCGCAGCAAGGGTCTGGTGGGCTTCCGAAGATCTCTCCCGCCTATGACCGCAGTGGACGGCCACGCTACCACCAACAACACGCCACATTCTTCGAGGCGCTGCGGGATGCAGAGTGCACGCTAGGAGTCGTCCATTGCCTTGAAATCCGCTGCCGCGAACGACGCTTGTAAGAGCGCCATTGTGGTGTAGGGCCGTGAAGGTGTGCGAAAGACGCGATGCACCGCGCGCCGCTGCACCAGTTCCAAAAGGAACTATGTGGGCACGCCGAGGTGCGCGGGAAAGCTGCCATGAATCCACAGCTACGAAGTTCGCGACAGCCCAGTGATGAGAGCAAGTGCTGCTGCGCGCTGGGGCTTGCGCGCGAGCGGCTAGGGGCTGCGCGAATACGTGTGCGTTAGATGGCTTCCGTCCGGCGAGGAAGCCGGGCGAGCGACGGGAGGCCCATTACTGCGCCTCTGTTAGACAGCGGCGCAACGAGGAATGCTGGTAGTTGGAGATGCCTGCAGGGACCGCCGCACCCTGCTGAAGTTGGAAACACTATAGAAGACGGGCACGTTGGTGACCGCCGCTCCCGGCGATGCGATGAAAAGGCAGACCGCCGTCCCCTGCCTGCTTGCAGCATGGAGCCGGCGGCCCACGAGAGAGATGCGGGGTGAACTGCGCTTCCTTCGGCTGTTCGAACAAAACTGCTTGATCTCGCAAAACGGCGAGTGCAGGCGCAAAACCTACTCTCCCTGTAGCTTTTGGCGCGAGGGAGAGAGAAAAGGGAGCGAGGAGTCAATTTGTATTTTTTGTTGAAAAGCATTGGTCCCAAAAACGTTCTCCCAGTTACCTTTCTGGGACCAAAATGCTATGATTTGTTTTTGTTTCTGCTTAACACTCTCGAAAAAACGTTTCTAGGACATTAGTGGGCGCACTTCCCTTTTGCTTGTGCTTCTATGTCCTGCCTCTGCGGCCTTTAAATGTTCGATAAATGGTGTACTGGGACAGGGACATTCCATCCTTTCTGGGCGCTCCTTGGGAGGTACGTTGTTTGCTGGTTTACTACGAAGCGGGTTGTGGAAAAATTGTGACAGCAGACCTCTACCGCCAACAAGGAGCCAAGGCGTCTAGCGTGAGCAGGGCGATGCACGAACAAGCTTGCCGAGAGGCCTTTTTCTCAGCACGAAAAGAGGCAGGAGGCAAGAATAAATGCAGAATTTGGTAATGTTGGCTAGCTTGAACCTTTGAAGGCCTACCGAGTGGGCATAGAGATTTATGTCGCCATTACACGACGCCGAATAACAGACAAGGACTCGAAACGG
This sequence comes from Amblyomma americanum, assembly GCF_052857255.1. Lineage (NCBI taxonomy): Eukaryota > Metazoa > Arthropoda > Arachnida > Ixodida > Ixodidae > Amblyomma > Amblyomma americanum. Next base: position 146,587,892 of record NC_135502.1, on the reverse strand, counting down.
CCATAAACAACACATCCTAAGCGAGCTGTGGTGTGATTCTTGACAACCAATTCTCTTAGCTATCGGCAGGTGTGGCGAGACATAAAATGCGTGAGGTGTTAAGGGTGCAATGGTTGAGGCCACAGCTGCCGAAGCACGGTGCGCTGATGCTTGGTGAAGTCACGGGGTTAGGAAGTGATAGAGGAGCCTCGAATAAATCCATGGGAAGGCGTTGTAGTTGATGAGCAAGATATCTCCTGTTTGAAGGTGCCTCTGCTGCACAAGAGGGCAGGTTAACAGTATTGGCCCACGCCGATGGTGTTTCATATGCGATGAGACCAGCTTCAAGACTGCCATGGAAACGTTCCACGAAGTGATTTGGTTGGGCCGATACCCTGTGGTTCAGAGGCAGGTGGTACCGATATGGAGAAGCTCGGCGAATAGGGACGACCAGAAGTGTTTGATGCGGTCCGTAGTGATGGTAGATGACGTCGAAAGCATGCTACCAGTGTAGAAAGGAAAGCAGCCAGGGCTTTGGGTGCAGAGAGAGATGTCAACGATAGGTGCGGCATCAGGTAAATGGGAATACGTGTCTGAACGGGGGAGTAAGCACTGTTTTCTTGACAAAGATTGTTCGAACCCGGTCAATACAAACCCTGTAAAAAAGAGCATCGAGTGTAGGGAAGGTTGGTGCTGCACGAGAAGGATTAGGATAAGCTTTTGCGCGGTAGCAAAATGTACATCTGCGCTACTAGCCACAAACTTAAATGTTCATTCACAGTCGCACAAAGTTAAATGCCGCAAGATTTTGTGCTGCGCGAATTTTAGGCTGAGCCGAGTGGGGCCGAGCATTCATGATGCGCTTACTAAAAGATGCAGGCACAAAAAGTCTAGGAAAAGCAACTGAGCAGTTGTGTGGCATCGAAGTGCCCTGGAGATTGACATACACAAACTGGAGTCACAGATGGTTACGTTCGCATCACATTAGGCTCAGCAGCGGCATACTACTGGCCGCGAACAGGAGAAACGTTGAGAAGGCGCTCACAAGACAGAGAGCGTAAGCAGTAATGCTGGCAGTGGGGCTGACGGGACAATTATCGGTGGTGCACGCAGATACCTACACGAGCTCCCGAATGAGCTCACAAACAAACGTCTAAAAGCTGTCGGAAAGGTTGGTCGGCCTGTCACGAGCTATTGGTAAATAAAGGTGCTGAAGCATGGCTGTCGAGAAGACGTCTGTAGCATTGAACTGCCAAGAACGTGGCAACTTGACCTCCGGCAAACGCAATGCAATGGGTCTCTTGCACTGAAGTGCCCAGAAAAGAATGCGCCTGGCTGCACGGCAGTATGTGCGCTCTTTTGGAGGATGGCTTCTACGGTAGAACAAGAATCGTTTGTCATGAGTTAAGGGAGTTGCCTAGCTTACGCCATGTATGTAGAGCCGCGTCAGCCAGTGCATTTTCAGCGGTGAGAAACGCATCATGTCCGCTTGGTCTCTTTGCACTGTGTGCGTCAAGTGCTTCCTATAAAGATGGTGATCAAGTTATTGCACCAAGACGTCACAGACTCGGTAAAAACGGCGATAATAATCTACCAAACAGAGCTACTGGGGTAGCTTCACTTCTTGTGTTCATCTTTTAATCTTTTTATTTATTCAGTACCTTCAGGGCACAAGGGGAATTAAAAAAAGAGCGGAATGTGAGAACATAAAAAACATGCATATGCGGTAATGCAATTGGATAAAAACAAATAACTTTTGCGTCACATTAGTACAGAAAAATACACGAGAATACAATTAACACTGGACGCAAACATGTTCTTCAATCGTTAACTTTAACAGGAGCGTGTCGGTCATAGTGGAGCTTGAGGTGGACAGGTGGTTCCGATCGTTAATTGTATTGAGAAAAAATCAATACAAATGCGCTAGCTCGCTTACATCAGGTGCGTACTTTATGAAGGTAATCTCTACGGGATGAGATGTACGATTGTTCAGATAGGAGCTCCAGTTCAGGATGGTGGTTTTGATGATACATTTTGTGAAAGAGTGATAGGCGAGACAATTTCCTTCGTAGTGAAAGAAAGCGATGATTCAAAGTAGATTTCATTATTGACACACTGTATAAACGAGAGTAGTTAAGAAGTATGAATCTTGCTCTTCGATTTTTCACTAGCTCTTAAAATTGAATGAGATATTGAAGACCGGCATCCCATACCAACCGTTAACATTCCACTAACGTGGCAGTTTAGGCATGTTGGTATCACATGCCATGATTGAACAGCGCGCAGACGACGACGGCACAAATATCACAAAGAACGTGTGTCCCTTCATTTCTTTCCTTGTGTCCTCGTCTTGCGTGCGCTCTTCAATCTTGTCGTGATAATTGCAATTTTTGGCTCATCAGGGATTTATAAAGTAATAGTTTTCTGGGGGACGGTGCCATAAAAAAATTATGCCTAAGATAACCGAGCATGTGACTAGCATTGCTGACCATGTAGTTAATATGCTTTTTTCGTGGGAGATTATCGGTCATATAAATGCCTATAAATATGTAGGATGTTACGCGCCCTACTGAAAGACCATCTATTCGATAGTCGCAAACGTCAGTGGAAGCAGAAGCTGTCTTGCGGGAGATTCTTAGTGCTTTACTTTTATTAGGGTTAAGGCGCATTTTACATATGCTACACCAGTCGGATATTGTGTTTATATCGTACTGAAGCTCGACAGGGTCAGAATTGGAAGAAATTATTCAGTACATTACAGAGTCATCAACAAACAGCCCAATATAAAAAAAATATTTGGTCTGGCAAATCATTAATGGAGATAAGGAAAAGTAAAGGCCGTAACCCAGAAAATTGAGATACACCTGAGTAAACTGGAGAAGGTGAAGAATCAGAGTTGTTAGCATTTTCAAGTTGGGTTCTCTGATGTAGAAAACTTTCGATCCATGCTAAAAGGTTGGGGTGAATGTTTAATTTGGTAAGCTTACAATAAAGCAAATGATAGTAAACTAGGTCGAATGCATAGGTCGGTACCTATGTAGGATACCGAGTCTATAGCTTCAAGGAGGTCGTTAGTAAAAGGGATAAGCTGTGTCTCACATGGAATATATTTCCGAAAAACTAGCTGATGTGGTGCAAAAAGGTAGTTCTTGACTTCAAAATTGAACCGATTGGAACACATAATGTGCTAACAGGTTTTGCATGAACGCTAGTTAAAGAAATTGCTATAATTAGCAGGACAATCTGGGTCTCCGGACTTAAACTCCGGCATCACCTTTCCAACCTTCCAGTCACTTGTAAAACTGAAGAATGCGAAGTTTGTGACAATAGCTTTGATTGGATTGTGGAAGAATACACACTCACTGTACATTTTATTAATTTTGAGTTAATACCATCCACACCTGAAGAACAAGAAAGTTCTAAATTATCAATTAAGTTCTGCACACTGACGGAGTCAATAAACACAGCGTCCATTGGCAGAAAATTACATCGTCCATATCCCGCAGGGTTAAAGATGGCAGTAGCAAAAAGATGCTTGATAATAACGTGTATAAACGCCACAACTTTTTTCTCTAGGAATAACAATGCCATTCACATCAGATAAGCTTATCACGTTGGATTTAGAGCCACTAACAAAGCTCAAGAACTTTATGTACAAGTATTCAGTAAAGATGGAAGAGTCATGCGAAAGAAAACTGTTTGGCACCTTTCAATGAACTTTTATACATTGAATTTGCCATCTGATAAGGCACCCAGAGATCGTGCCTACCGCCAAGCTTTGCTTTACGGAACAGCCACTATTTTTCGTGTTTTAAAGAAAGAAGTTGTTTTAAAGAAGCGGTAAGCCACGAGGACCGTAGTTTTCCTTATAGTTGACGTAGCCGTATGTATTTGTCTAGTGGCGTTTTAACCTTTTCTTTAAAGAGACAGCAGTTCATTTCAAAATTCGCAAAAAAATTCCAAAAACTCTATGAAAAACGTTCCTAATTCACTGTTTATAGAAAGGAAGTCAGCCCTGTTTTAGCCAGTTTAGTTTTTTGGGTTGGAATGAAATAATTAACGAGTCTGTGTGTGCGGGTAATGGCTTTTTATCACAGATGTATATTTAGTGTTGAAATAGTATCCCGTACTTTTGTTTATGATTCCGCCTACGACTCAGATTCCTAATCACGAAGCCCGTAGAACAGCAAGTTTTCAAGTGGAGGTCAATCCTTCAGTTCGTCAAGCAGTCGAGTGAGGGCAATCGTTTGGCGTGGATACTCTCTGACCCTGTACGGGCAATGTCAACCGTAGTGTAGGGTTGCAACGCAGCGATGTTCGCTTCCATAGCAGTAAGTCCATCATGAAAATTGTCATTCGCTTCTCGATGGTTATTTGCATTTCCTTTATCTCGCTAATTAGGGTAAGAACTTCCGAGTGATCTTTGTCCATTTTCCCATTCAGCGTTTTTAGTAAAGCGACAACATCACTCTTACTTTTGACAAGATCGTTAATAGAAGGCACAGGATTTAGTTCAATGCCCCCAACCAAAGGGGGAAACTTCAGAACCTGCACACATTCAATAGCAGTACTAAGGAAAACGCTTGGGCATGGAAAGAGTAGTACGTTAACATTGGCTCTAGGTTTACACAAAGCGGGACCATGACTAACCTGCGTTAGAAAGCAGAAAATTTGGCCCGTCCTCTTGCCTGCTGCTCTCTCATGCTCAGTTAAAAAGAAATAGCGCGATGATGTTACAAGAAAAAGACAATAGGATGAGCGGTGTGTATCAACTGGCGTTTTATTTCAGAAGGCGGGAACTTGGAAGGCGTGAGAACAAATAGAAAATGGCTAAGGCAACAGGCACAACTCAATCATAATACGAAGACAAGAGGAAAGGCACATGCTCCGCTCTGCTGCCAGCAACTGGAGGGGGGGGGGGGTGCTAAGAGAACAACCAGAAAACACAAAAAGAAAAAAGCGAACAAAAAAGCGTTTGTAAACAGCGACAACAAAAAAGCTAACGTGCTGCATAGCGCTTGTCACAGAATTGGTGATTAAGAAAAGTGGTTTGTTTTGGGCTCAAGGCGAGGGATGACGTGCTGTGCCACAGGCTGCTTGACTCTCCATGGGAATGATGAAGGCTTCGCACATTTCGCATGCGCGCTGGTCGTGATATATTTTTAAAGATGCATGTTTGGTTAAGCAGCGGAAAACAATCTTCACAACCAGAACAGCCTTGTAGTGCTATGCTCGAGTATGTGCTTAAATTCGGCAGCAGCGACTTTTAGTTTATCCCGAGCAAGCCAACCTCCTAGGAAAACGGCAGGCGAACACATTGATACGATATAATGATGGAAGTGATGCCAACCAGGTGAAGTTCTACCAGATCAGGTGGGGCTGTTACGATAGGATACTCTTACAGCAAGCAGCCAAACGGACGATCGAATGCTGAGATACAGGAGGGAGCCAAACCAGTAGTTGTTTGCGTATAAAGTCCCCTGATGAAAGCTTTTTGATCAAGGGACTCAACAGAGAATTGTCCCAGCTAAGAAGACAAATCTTGAACGATCGTATGCCTCAAGATGCTTATATAACCGTGCATTTTGCCACTATACCCATATTATGATTTCGCGTATGGTGGCCTCACAGCCACTTAAAACCAAAACAGTAAATGTTTTTCACAGGGCGATTCTGTTATCTTTTGTCGCATTCACAGCATCTACTGCAGGCACAAAATAAGAGGTTCTAAACTAGTCCCTCGTCAAATATGCAATAGTGCGTGTAAAGGCAATCGCTCAAGGACGGTTTACGTCTAGCCTGTTCATTTAGAGCACAGAGAAAAGAGACTATGCCGCCTGTCCGAATATGTGCAATGAGCAGTATATATTTGTCAAAGGACAACCAGAACAACTAGTGTGTTTCTGATTTAGGAGTGTGAAAGCTGTTTTTTTTTTTTTGAAGAAGAAGAAAGTGTTGTGTGGAGAAGACAATACTCAAAAGAGACGCACCGTTTTGTGCGGATATCGAGAGGTACACACAGCACGTTCTCATACAGTGACGAAAATAATACACAACCACAAAACATTTCAAAACAAAGAGACGCCGACCAGTAAAACGAAAAAATTGTATTGACGTTTCGGCGCCCAGAACGGGGGCCTTGTTCACAATGGAAACACACCAAGAGGGTTCGTCTTTTTAAAAGCTATAGTAATCGCCGTAAAGATCGCGCGTAAATCGGGTTAAGATTGCCCTCGTTACGATTAAGCGTGTGAGCCGTTGTCTGTATCACCAGGGACTCGAGATGAAGCCGTGATGTTGTCAGTTTCTCTTTTTCGATGATTCTTGCTTTTTCCCAATCTATTCTGTGATTTGCCGTCACCGCGTGCTCTGCCAAGGCGTTATTGCGGGTATCTTCTTTCTGCACATCACGAGCATGTTGCTGTAGGCGCTTCTTGTAACTTCCGGTTTCGCCGATGTAAACACCGTTGCAATCTGCACAAGGGATGGCGTAGACAACTCCTGGGAACTTCTCTTTTGGCAACTGATCTTTGACGTTCATCAGTTGTTGTCGCATTTTCTTGACAGGGACATGGGCAACTTGCACGTCATACTCTCGTAATACACGGGCGAGGCACTCACTTGTTTTCGGCACATAAGGAATAGCCGCACGTTTTTTGGGCGGAAGAGGGGCGTCCGGATGACGAGGCCGTGACAGCCGTCGTTCTGTGGACCTGATGAAATGGCTTGGGTAACCACAGCTAGTGAGATCTTTTCGTACCCTTGACGCGTCCGCAGCGGCGTCAGTGGTGTTTGTGCATATCTTCTTGGCCCGCTGCATTAAACTGCTCACAACGGCTCTTTTTTGGGCGGCAGGATGGACGGAACTGAAATGTAGGTAGCGGCCTGTATGTGTAGCCTTTCTATACACGCTAAACGACAACTTCTGGCCTTTCCTTGAGACGAGGACGTCCAGAAAAGGCAGACTGCCGTCCACCTCTTCTTCCAACGTAAACTGAATGGCGTCTTCCTGGCTGTTCAGGTGTGTCAGAAACTGGCTCACCGCGTCCTTGTGCAGAATGCAAAAGCAGTCGTCGATGTAACGGAAGAAGACCTTGGGGGCAGGGTGAAAGGAGGTTAACGCGCGTCGCTCCAATGACTCCATGGTGAGGTTAGCGGCCGTCACCGAAACAGAAGCACCCATGGGGGTCCCATGGACTTGCTTGTAGTAGTTTCCCCTAAAAACAAAGTAGGTATTGCTCAGGCAGAAAGCAAGCAGCCGGCGCAGGTCCCGTGCTTCTATTGGCGATCTTTCCGGTAGAGAGGCATCGCTATCGAGCGCAGCGGTGCATACGTCGACAGCAAGGTCAGTCGGTACACTCGTGAACAGGGACTTCACGTCGAAAGACACCATCAATTCACTGTCTTCGATCAGGGTGTTGCGGGTCTTCTCAACAAAGTCGTATGAGTTGCGAACGTGGCAAGTCCCATGGCCAACAAGCGGGGAAAGAACACGGTGCAAGAATTTGGAGAGGCTGTGCAGAGGGGAGCGGGTAAAATCCACGATAGGTCGCATTGAAACTCCTGGTTTATGTATCTTTGGCAAGCCATAAAACGCTGGCGCGGAACCATTGTGGCATAGTAACTTGTAGTAGAGCGGTTTTTGGCTCGGCGGGACGAACTGAAACACGTCGGCGAGAAGCTTCTGTAGTTCCCTCTCCAACTTGAGTGTAGGGTCCTTCTTGAGGCGGACGTACGTGTCACCGTCTTCCAGGAGAGACAGTATCTTGCGGTCATAGTCAGACTTGTCCAAAAGGACTGTCGCGTTGCCTTTGTCTGCTGGCAAAATTACAATATCTTTGTTGTCACGGAGGCTCTTCATAGCGGATTGTTCCTCGCGAGACAAAGCAGAACGGGAAGGCCCGCGATGAATGGCGTTGAGAACGCCCACCACCCGTGTGCGGGCCTCTTCGCGGCGAGTGTTCTCAACTTGGCTGATCGCATTTTCCACAGCGCATACCAACTTCTTCCTATTCGGTGCAGCTCCTAGGTTGAAATTCAACCCCAAATTCAGAACAGCCTCTTCAGCTCGGTTGGGCTTATACGATGAAAGGTTATGCACAGCGGGTTTTGAAATCATCGTCTGCCCTCTCTGGTGCTCGGATAGGAGCCTGCCTAACTTATTGTCATGAGCACGCTCACCTTTCTGGCGTTGACGTTCCATCTTCTGATTTGCGTGCAACTGAATGCTGGTGAACTCATTAGGAGATTGGTGTTCTAGACGACGACGAGCAAAAAACGCTTCGTTCTCCAGTGCGCGGATTTTTCCTTTGCAGTCCAAGATTCTTGCTTGCAGGAGCTGATGTTCCGCTTTGCCAACCACACTGAGCCCAAAAGGCGTCGACACCGGTCTGTTGAGACGCAAGGAGCGGGGAACCAAGGTGCGGTCTTGTGGCAGACCGAAAACTTCTTAATACAATTTTTTCGTTTTACTGGTCGGCGTCTCTTTGTTTTGAAATGTATCCCCCCGGCCAGACGGGATTCCGTCACACTCTCGACTTCATCAACCTTCGCCAGGCCCATGGCCAAGGAATCATCACCAAGATTCGTCAGTATGTTGGCCTCAACTGCCGTATTGCCTCATTCAAGGCTCACCTGAATTTTACTCTAACATGCAAAGCCCGCGCCTTGGTTCCCCGCTCCTTGCGTCTCAACAGACCGGTGTCGACGCCTTTTGGGCTCAGTGTGGTTGGCAAAGCGGAACATCAGCTCCTGCAAGCAAGAATCTTGGACTGCAAAGGAAAAATCCGCGCACTGGAGAACGAAGCGTTTTTTGCTCGTCGTCGTCTAGAACACCAATCTCCTAATGAGTTCACCAGCATTCAGTTGCACGCAAATCAGAAGATGGAACGTCAACGCCAGAAAGGTGAGCGTGCTCATGACAATAAGTTAGGCAGGCTCCTATCCGAGCACCAGAGAGGGCAGACGATGATTTCAAAACCCGCTGTGCATAACCTTTCATCGTATAAGCCCAACCGAGCTGAAGAGGCTGTTCTGAATTTGGGGTTGAATTTCAACCTAGGAGCTACACCGAATAGGAAGAAGTTGGTATGCGCTGTGGAAAATGCGATCAGCCAAGTTGAGAACACTCGCCGCGAAGAGGCCCGCACACGGGTGGTGGGCGTTCTCAACGCCATTCATCGCGGGCCTTCCCGTTCTGCTTTGTCTCGCGAGGAACAATCCGCTATGAAGAGCCTCCGTGACAACAAAGATATTGTAATTTTGCCAGCAGACAAAGGCAACGCGACAGTCCTTTTGGACAAGTCTGACTATGACCGCAAGATACTGTCTCTCCTGGAAGACGGTGACACGTACGTCCGCCTCAAGAAGGACCCTACACTCAAGTTGGAGAGGGAACTACAGAAGCTTCTCGCCGACGTGTTTCAGTTCGTCCCGCCGAGCCAAAAACCGCTCTACTACAAGTTACTATGCCACAATGGTTCCGCGCCAGCGTTTTATGGCTTGCCAAAGATACATAAACCAGGAGTTTCAATGCGACCTATCGTGGATTTTACCCGCTCCCCTCTGCACAGCCTCTCCAAATTCTTGCACCGTGTTCTTTCCCCGCTTGTTGGCCATGGGACTTGCCACGTTCGCAACTCATACGACTTTGTTGAGAAGACCCGCAACACCCTGATCGAAGACAGTGAATTGATGGTGTCTTTCGACGTGAAGTCCCTGTTCACGAGTGTACCGACTGACCTTGCTGTCGACGTATGCACCGCTGCGCTCGATAGCGATGCCTCTCTACCGGAAAGATCGCCAATAGAAGCACGGGACCTGCGCCGGCTGCTTGCTTTCTGCCTGAGCAATACCTACTTTGTTTTTAGGGGAAACTACTACAAGCAAGTCCATGGGACCCCCATGGGTGCTTCTGTTTCGGTGACGGCCGCTAACCTCACCATGGAGTCATTGGAGCGACGCGCGTTAACCTCCTTTCACCCTGCCCCCAAGGTCTTCTTCCGTTACATCGACGACTGCTTTTGCATTCTGCACAAGGACGCGGTGAGCCAGTTTCTGACACACCTGAACAGCCAGGAAGACGCCATTCAGTTTACGTTGGAAGAAGAGGTGGACGGCAGTCTGCCTTTTCTGGACGTCCTCGTCTCAAGGAAAGGCCAGAAGTTGTCGTTTAGCGTGTATAGAAAGGCTACACATACAGGCCGCTACCTACATTTCAGTTCCGTCCATCCTGCCGCCCAAAAAAGAGCCGTTGTGAGCAGTTTAATGCAGCGGGCCAAGAAGATATGCACAAACACCACTGACGCCGCTGCGGACGCGTCAAGGGTACGAAAAGATCTCACTAGCTGTGGTTACCCAAGCCATTTCATCAGGTCCACAGAACGACGGCTGTCACGGCCTCGTCATCCGGACGCCCCTCTTCCGCCCAAAAAACGTGCGGCTATTCCTTATGTGCCGAAAACAAGTGAGTGCCTCGCCCGTGTATTACGAGAGTATGACGTGCAAGTTGCCCATGTCCCTGTCAAGAAAATGCGACAACAACTGATGAACGTCAAAGATCAGTTGCCAAAAGAGAAGTTCCCAGGAGTTGTCTACGCCATCCCTTGTGCAGATTGCAACGGTGTTTACATCGGCGAAACCGGAAGTTACAAGAAGCGCCTACAGCAACATGCTCGTGATGTGCAGAAAGAAGATACCCGCAATAACGCCTTGGCAGAGCACGCGGTGACGGCAAATCACAGAATAGATTGGGAAAAAGCAAGAATCATCGAAAAAGAGAAACTGACAACATCACGGCTTCATCTCGAGTCCCTGGTGATACAGACAACGGCTCACACGCTTAATCGTAACGAGGGCAATCTTAACCCGATTTACGCGCGATCTTTACGGCGATTACTATAGCTTTTAAAAAGACGAACCCTCTTGGTGTGTTTCCATTGTGAACAAGGCCCCCGTTCTGGGCGCCGAAACGTCAATACAATTTTTTCGTTTTACTGGTCGGCGTCTCTTTGTTTTGAAATGTATCCCCCCGGCCAGACGGGATTCCGTCACACTCTCGACTTAACCACAAAACAGTGCACAGCAAGAAATGAATGACAAATTGAAGAGTTCGGACGCGTATCATTACGACTGTGCTATCCGAAATTTACGCCGAATGTCATTCTATAACTTTACTCTAATGAATACGGCTGCTGGCTTTCAGTGTTGAGTGTACAGGATCGAATGCACTGTTAAATTAAAGCTGGGTAGTTTCTGGCATATATTTAAACCATCAGCCTGACTGTGCCAACTTGCAACGCAGAGACCTCTCCCATGTCTCTCCAATCAACCCTGTGCTGTGCCAGGTACGCTCACCTTCTTCGCGCAAACGTCTTAATATCATCTGCCAACCTAAGTTTCTGCCGCTCATTGCTACGCTTGCCTTCTCTAGGTATCTAATCAGTTACCCTTGACGTCCATCGGTAATCTTGCGTTCGTATTACCTGCCATGCCAAGGCGCAACTATTCTGCTTGAATTCGACTGCGATACCCCTAACCCGCGTTAATTAGCTTGCCCACTTCGTCCTGTTTCTGTTCCTCAGTGTTACGCCTATCACTTTCTTTTACATAGCTCGCTGCGTGGTCCTCATTTTAAATTTGGACCTATTCTTTAGCCTCCACATTTCAGACCGATAGGTGAATACCGATAGGATACAAATATTATACTCTCTTCTCTTCAGGGATATTGGTACATTGCCTTACATTACCTGAGAGAACCAACCAACTGCACCCACTCGCTTCTTATTATTCTGGTTGCTTCAGTCCCGTCATCCGCATTACAGTTCACTACGTGCCCAAAGTAGACGTGTTCACTCAACACTTCCGGCGCCTCTCTATCAAGCGTAAGCTGCTGTTGCTGTCAGACCGTTGAGCATTAATTTGGTTTTCTGCATATTATTTTAGACCCATGCTTCTGCTGTGCATCTTCAAGTTATGAACCATGATTTGTAATTCATCCCTTTAATGAGTTAGTAAGTCAGTTGATCAGAAATCGCTGCTTACGAAGGCGTTCTTCATTAACTTGTGTTACCTACTCTTGGGAATCCAGGCTTAGGATTATTCCTGTGAACAGGCAGTTAAGAATTTTCGAGAAGTCGTTCCTGCCTGGCTGATACCCTTAATGTTTGGAATTTTACTTCTAATGTTATAGAGAACTACGGTAAGTGTGCAGCCGTTATAGATATCTTCCAGTATATTTATATAAGGCTCATCTACACCCTGCTTCCTTAACGCTTGCGTTACTTCTGAGGTTTCGACTCAGTCCGATGTTTCCTTTATCAATGAAGGCAATATATAGGGGTTCTTTTCATTCTGCGCATTTCTGTATCACCTAATGGATAGTGCGACAATGAATTATTTGCGGTCAGCCGTTACAAAATCCTCCCTCGTCATTTGGTTCACTGAAGTCTCATGCTGTCCTTAGTCTATGAGTGATTGCTTCAGTAAATGCTTTGTAGGCGACGGGCAGTAAGCTGAACAGACTAATTTTTCAAATCTTTCTCCTCCCCTTTATTGTAGATTACGACGATGTTAGAGTTCTTCCGAGCTCCTAGCATGGCCAGTGATAAGGTATTGCCAATAGAAGGTGGCTAGTTTTTTTAGCCCAATCTCCCCACCATGCTTCAAAAGATATGCTGTTAGCTTATCCCCACCAGCTTTGTTTCGACTTTTCATTGCTCCTAAGGCTTTCTTTGCTTCCTCTTTGGTTTCTGCTGGCACATCCCACATCTGTGCTCTACTGCCTCTCTAATATCCTGCTTCCATTCACTACTGCAGAAATTAGTGCACAACCCGTCGGCTAGTTAAATTATCTCATACAAATTGCTAATGACATTACCTTCTTTGGCTCTTAACACGCACATATAATTTTTACCGGTTCCTTGTGCACTCTTCACCGCTTTAGGCGACCAACTGCATTTAAATCATGCTCTATTTTCTCGATTATAAACGTGCTGATGTCCGTTACTTTTGCTTATGGATTAGCTTTGATATATATTCTGTCTGTATGGCTACAAACATTCATGTTTTGGCGCTTTTTATTAAGACCTTTCGTCCCCGGAGAGGCTGGCGGTAACCAGTCTAACCCTTCTACCGCTTACCTCTACTGTGCACTTCGTAATGACAGCTGTCGGATTATCATTCACTGCTTAAATGACAGAGCCTCATCTGTCCTCATCGTCACCCTCAGTAAAAGCCGAATATCGGTATGCAAAGGCATCCTGTCTTCCTCTACTTTCCCTCTTCTTGCAAGCTAGTTGATGGGCTTCTCCTACACCAGTTTTTTTTGCCTCTTGAAGGGAAGGCTAATTTGAGGCCTTACCATCGTGTGGTCGCTGCAACACACGTTTACGAGGACCTCCACATCCTTCACGGTGCCAGGGTGAGCGCGCAGTGTGAAATCTATAAGAATTTTTGCCTCACCTTTAGGGCTCCTTCACGCACACTTCCTGTTCTCCCAATATTGCAAGAATGTAGTCATGATCCATAAGTTATTTCGCACTGCGAACCCTACAGTTGAGTCACCTTGCTTTTATCAGTGCTTATGGTTTAGTGACCCACGGCCTGGTCTCCATCCTACCTCTCGCCTTTCTTGGCACTTTATTTGCCAATCAGTGCAGTGTACTGTGTTTTACTTTGCTCATTGCCTATGCCGCGTCTTCGTAGAAACTTTCAGCAATCTTGTCACAATGGCTGGATGCAGGCACAAAGCCTTCTTCCGCCTTCAGTTTTACTTTCTAATCACGTTGGGTTGGTTTAATGGTGTGATCGGGTTTACCGCCCGAAAGCAACTCAGGTTGTGAAGGACGCCACAGCGGAAGGCTCCGGACAATTTCGACCGCATGCGATTCTTCACCATGCACTGACATCGAACAATACAGAACCTCTAGCATTTCGTCTCCATCAAATTCGACCGCCGCTGTCGGGACCAAAACTGAGTCTTGCGGGTCAGCACCCGAGCGCTATAAACAGTGAGCAACCGCGGCAGCTTTTAATAATCCTAATTACGGCAATTGCCGCCCTCTCGGTAATACTATCAACATCCTCCGTGTTGCAAGCTATATATTGATCGTGAGGAACCTCACACCAGCTGCTCGTATGCCCGCTATCCGACGACAGCATAACACATGCACGCCCTTTGCACTACGTTTGCCTTATTAGTCTTACTAACCTAAGCCTTATGACATGTCATTCAAGTCACGGTAATTCCTCAAACAGCACTACTCATCTAGCTTCGTTGGATAAGGTTCTAGCATTAAAAGTTGCCAGGTTCACTTTCCAATAGTAGTCTGACCGAAGACAGAGATCCTTAACACCCTTAGTCGCTTGGAAGCATCTGGGGACTGATGGCTGCAGGTTAATTGGTGTATTCATTAAGGAGGTTGCAGCGAAATTCTACACCTGGTCGGCCGGATCCTGTTTTGGTGAGGGAATGGGTTGTCGATTCTGGTCACTGAGAACAGGCCGCACATTATGCCTGGTTGTTACATTGCATCGACACAGAGATTTTGTAGCGATAGCTACACTACGCTAGCACTTGGAGCCTTCAGCATGGCACCGCTTGAGCTGCGCGGCCGGCCTTGAGCTCCATGGCGGCGCCGTGGCTGGTCATGTGGTTGGTAACGTGATGGTCACGTGGTGCGCAGCAGCTGCCGGGGCACGGTCCGCCGGAGAAACCGAGTGCGGGGGGGGGGGCAGTGGAGAGAGGGGGAGAGTGAATCTACTTCCAGAGACGAAGATGAAGAAGGAACGCCCAGCGAAACGAAGCGGCCAAAGACTGGCTTAGCAATTCGACTGACCGAGTTTAACTCGGTCAGATGTAGCTGTCGCGTCACTCCAGGTTTAGCCACAGCTAAATCACAGCCACTTTTTTACCCGGTGTGGAATTGAATCGCAACGGGATTCGAACTGCACTCCTCTTAAACGGGAAGTGTACGTTTGCCTCTACGCTATCGTTGTCCCTGGATACACATTAACGCGATAGCGTTGAAGGCCCCGATGAGCAGAAAATCTGGATTCGCACTGTGAGCTATGAAAAGGATGACATAGGGTGGACCAGGCAGCTCCCCCTCTCCCCAGAGAAAAGTGACCTAGGTGGGCATCCTGGGTCACGTTACCTCGTCGTTCAGCAAACTAACCATCCTAGCAGCTGGCAAATAAATTCATTGTTGATCGCGAGAGATAGCTCGTGAAAAGCAACGAGGGTCGCAGAAGGCCCACCGGCTGCAGCACCTGCCATCGCAGGGCAGTGAGCATCCCTTAACTGCTGCTCCATTGTACAATAAGTGGTATGACAACTTGCACAGGGAGATATGACCCTAAAGTTGACAATCACCAATGACCAAGTCAATAGCGTTATCGTGTCGATCATTAAGGCGTATCTTAAATGTGCCCTCCCATATTTTTGTCGATATTATTGTCCCCTGTTGAATTTGATTTTATAGATTGAAAATTCCTTAAATACTGATGAGTTTTCAGTTCAACCAGAATAAAGGAAAAATTTATTAAATATATTTGTTTAAAAATATATTTCAAAGGCCCAAGGTGTGAGGTATTTTTTGAGGGATAGCGGTGGTACATCAAATGGAAACAAAAATCACTTACTGCTCAGACGCCCGTGTGCTGTGTGATGACAGTGCACGTTAAAGATCTCCAGGTGGTCAAAGTTATTCCGGAGCCCTCCACTACGGCACCTCTCTCTTCCTTTCTTCTTTCACTCACTCCTTTATCCCTTCCCTTACTGCGCGGTTCAGGTGTCCAACGAACGATATATGTGACAGATACTGCGCCATTTACTTTCCCCCAAAACCAATTATTATTATTATTATTATTATTATTATTATTATTATTATTATTATTATTATTATTATTATTGAGTATATTTTATCACGTAGCCCGCCGCAGTGGTTCAGTGGTTATGGCGCTCGACTCCAGACCCAAAAGACGCGGGATCGATTCCGGCCGCGGCGGTCGAATTTTGATGGAGGCGGAACTGTAGGGACCCGTGCATTTTGCGATTTCAGTGCACGTTAAAGAAGCACAGGGCTCGAATTACGGAACTCGCTCTAAAGTTGTAGAGCGTTACGTCAAAATGACGACAGCATGACGACAAGGCGAGACGTCAACGCGTGACGGAACGCGGAATCAACCAATGGCTAGTAGGGTGCCGCCCCGGAAGAGTTTATTTGCACGACAAGACGCCTATTTGCACGGCAAGGGGCCGTATGCTAACTTTTTTATAAGAACACGCTGTGAATAAAAGAAACAATGTTTTATTCTTTCATAAAAGTGTATTTCACTCTCACTGCCATAGAGTAAAACAAGAAGGACATTCACTATTGCAAATAACTGCTTTCGTGGGTAAGTTTTGTTGCCATGAGGGCGCGCTGGCAGATGTAAACACTGAACATGGCGGCCTTCTAAAAAACAGCTGATCCCACGGCTAGTTCCTGCTTTTTTACGCGTCGTCTGAAATCAAGGTTCTATTTGGTTGTCCAAAGTGAGCGGATAACAATTATCGAAGCCAGTGAAGGTCACGGGCCTCCAGAAAGGAACCTGCACGAAACATCGGGCCCGAACATCGACGAAGACAACTTGAGGTAAGCCTATGGGCTGTGTTATTGGTTTAAAGATGCCACATGCCAAGCATATGATTTGGGTTCTGTTTCTTTCACTTTAGCAAATACAAGGCGTCCACGAAGCACGGCTTGTTGGATAAAATCAACTTTTTTGGCTTCATAAACGTCTGGCACA
The DNA here is from genome assembly GCF_052857255.1 of Amblyomma americanum. Lineage (NCBI taxonomy): Eukaryota > Metazoa > Arthropoda > Arachnida > Ixodida > Ixodidae > Amblyomma > Amblyomma americanum. The sequence continues at coordinate 146,571,122 of NC_135502.1, read as the reverse complement.
AATGATTCAGTTGGGAAGGAGCAAGAACCAAGCAAGGCGGTTGGGCGCACGCTAGCAACCTTGCTCGTTTTCGGTCGTTCTTGGCTGCGCTATAAGTTGCTGCAGCGCAGCACACGCATATGTTCCTGTGAAAACATATTATCCCGAACTCAGAGCAAAGGTTTTTTCCTGTTATTCCCTGCTTTCGAAAAGCGGAGCAGAAACTATTCCCTGTTTGTTTTCCCCGCTGTGTTCGCTGCTGCAATTCTCTAAGCGGGAATTATAGTCTCGAAATGGCGCCAACACGAAGAATGCCAAGCGAGCAAGAGGTTATCATAATAGAGTTTATGGAGAGCCATCCGCTCTTGGCTCGGGCTTCTGCCGACCTAACAAACTCATACGCAGCTGTTGAAAAGCGCGAGCTGTGGATCCAGCTTGCGTCGATTCTCCACAACAAGGGGTCGGCCGTTTAAAAACTTGATGTCTGTGCCTAGCGCCTTGCTAGCACTGTTTATTCCATCTGTGGTGTATTTTAGTCTCGGAGGAGGTGCAGGAATGCATAGACAAGTGGTTGAGCATTATTGATTGCTTCTCTTTTGCTAGTGCTCTTTTAGTTTCATGAATTGCCAGTACCAGTAAGCCGCACCTTTTACCCTGTTACAGCAGAGGAGATGAACGGGGAGCCTCAGCAAGTTGTCGACAAGACAGACGGAGCCCCACAGACCGTGAGTTGGCTTGCCATTATTCAAGCTCCATACTACCCTTTCTGGCAGCTGCTTGAAAGTAATAGCACTATACTCTCTGGCAGCATTTGCAGCAATAGCCAAAATACTGCAGTGATTCTACAGTAAACACAAAACTATCTCTCTCTGGCTTTGCCACGCAGTGCAGAATGTTTATTTCTCTTGCAGTGAGGCTGTGACATCTCCTAGCAGTCTAGCAAATGTGCACATGAAATATGCTACTACAATGCTGCCCAAGATTGCTGTCCTGTATATTTATGTCAAGTCCTCTAACACATTGTACCAAATGTTTTGCGTATTTCTCCACGTGATGAGCACATTTTCTTTCCCGACAGCTACACCGGTGCCCTCGCCGCAGCCCTCACAGCGGCACACACCAGAGCCCCCACTGCAGCCCTCAACGCGTGCCACGCCTGGCCTTCTTGGGAAGCGACGGCGAGACGATGGGGCCAATAAGGTGCGGCGCCAGATGCTGTATGAATCGCATCGTTTGGATTCCCTCACTGACGCCCGGAACCGCCAGGACGCTGCTTTTCAGCAGAGTATGCTGGAGGTGTGTACTCGCTGCGCACACTGCACTTTGAAGAGTCGAAGCCGTCACCTGAAGCATAAATATCAGTGCTCTCTTTTGAGCACTTCTACTTCTATTTTGACGCCTCTTGTGGGAGGTGGTTGGGACAGCTGAGTTTATGAAACTGACACGAGTCTTCTACAACCATACTTTGTCCAAAATATCTCAGCACCTGAAATTTTACATAAAGCTTAAGCGAGATCTCAAAATTGGTTGTCAGTAATAATTTGTAATTGGAAGTATTTTTACATGCAGGCCATATGGGAGGTGACAGATGCTGTGCAGGCGTCAAATGGTAAGCAAGAGCTGCTCATCCGGAACGTGAACCTACTGACGCTAATCTTACAAAAGCAGCTTGAGCCACCTGCACCACATTGAATTGTTCATATTTATGTGCATTATTTGCTTGTTTTTATTTTTATGAAAGAACATCTTCATATGTTTATATTTATTCAAGAACATTATTTACTTCTCTGCCAGCTGCAGACTCATTGAACTATTTTTAGTTTGCTTGTCAAAATTTCTGTTTTATGTGTTTATTTACATTGTCTGCTTCTCTCTCAGGTTTCTGTTTTTGTATTTATTCAAGATCATCTCTGCCATGCGCCATAGCATCATTTTTTATTTCTTGTAAGCTCTGCAGGCCCGGATGCTTCACACTGTTTATTTTCTTCCAGTTATGTAATTTAAGCTCTGCCAGGTGTGAAAGCCTCCTATACTCTTTTATTTTCCATTCCTTTCAACTGTTTACCTGCAGCTGTGGCAGGTGCACAAGGTGCAATTTCTAGTGCTTGTTTTCTTTCATTGCAATATGTGGGCAAGTGCAATATGTGGGGCAAAGTTGTTCTGAAGTGACTGTAGTTATGAAGGGCATCATAATATGGGGATTCTGGATAAATTTTGAACACTTCGATTTTGTGTCTGTTAAGGTTGTTTGCATGTTCCTGAGTCGTTTTTTTTGCATTACTTTTCCTGCTTTTCCGTACAGTGTCCATTGTGTGCGTTGTAACATGTTCTATCCTCAGTAGACCCGAGGAAAAATGAGGCTTGCCAGCATTCGTCCAAAGTCACTTCTGAACTAGTGTTGAATGCAGGCAAAAAAAAATTTGGCGGACGCTTGAGCTCCGTCTTTAAAGGTATGATGCAACAATGTTAATGGCTCTCGTTTGTGGGTCCCTTTACAACTTCAAACGCACACATGTTGGCATCATCGTCTGTGATACTCGTGTGTCTTTTACACGTAACATGGCTTTTTTAGTCCAGTAAAATCTACGAAGAGCAATGCCTTGTGTAGCACTTGCTGTGCATTCCACCAATTATGTAATGTGTTTCAGCAAAGTGCAAACCAGGGCTACATCGGGCCTACAAGTATGCACAACATGCCAAACCTGTGATTACTAGCATTCAAGCTGGCAGTCAAGATGAAGCTTTTTTTTTAAGGGACAAATAGCGCGTAAGACTTAGACGGAAAGCAAAGAAAACATAGAACGAGTGCTCATCCTGTGTTTCTTGTGCTTTCCGGCTATGTCTTTCGCACTGTTCGCCTTAAAAATGTACAGCCAACTCGCCCGTTTGGCCACAGTGTAAGATACAACTGTTCTTGTGCAATCTCTGCGCAGCACTCGACAAGGCATATGCAAATCACTGTTGATGCTGCATGCTTTTGTTTCCCTGCTGTGTGTTACAGTTGGGAAACTAGTATGAAGAGCTGTGGCGAAAAAATTTATTGTGACCAATGAATAAACGTGGTGCAAAAACAAACGCTTTACTGGTGCCTAGCAGTCTCCACACCACACTTTTCCCTCGTGCACATTCATCCAACACATAGTTACCGCAAGCAACTGTTTGCCTAAGTGGGCAGGTCGACGTAAGCAACGGCGAAAGACGGTGTACAAGGATGCATTTCACTTGTTGGACGAGCTGTTTCGGCGTGTATTTCGACTTGAGAAGGAGAAAGTGCAGTAGCTGTGCATTAGCTGAAAGGCGTACTGGTGACCACTGCCGGTGGAGCAGCAGTTGGTGTGTGCACTTCATATCTTGCCACTGGAGGCTTTCAAGCACACGTAAGAAAAAGTAATTTACAAAGTCTGGAATGTGGCTACCAGTGGCCAAGGGCATCATATCACACAGGGGCTCACGCACTAACAGAGGGCAATGGCACTGCCCGTAGCAAGAGTGGCTACGACAACTCGCCACGCCAGCACGGCGTGTCATTGCAGCCACAGCTGCCAGATGGTCTAGGGCTTACTGCCGGTGGTGCTGCTGTTGCCGCTGCTGCTGCCGCTGCTGCTGTCGCCGCACCATCTGCAGGTGTGCTTGCCTCTACGGACGGGTTGTGCCAAAGAGGCCAATTATACGGTCTCGCATGGCTCTACCACGCAGGTAGGTCATGCGGGATCCTGTCTCCGCCAAGTACCCGGCAAGCAGAGGTGGTCCATTGTTGTCAGGGTCATCAGTAGTGTCGTCTTCGTCTGCAGCCAGGGCTTCTTCAAGACAGATGTTGTGCAATGCAGCACACGCTGCAATGATGACCACCGCCTGCTCCGGCTCGTAGTGGAGTGTCCGGTACCTTTGAAGGCACCGGAAGCGGCTTTTGAGAACACCAATGCAGCGCTCCACAACACATCGCATTGAGCAGTGTGCTGCGTTGTACTGCCCTTCTGCAGTCTTTGCACCAGGATGCCCTGATACTGGTGTGAGCAGCCACGGCTCCAGTGGATATCCACTGTCTCCTGCACGACCAAAATTTGCAGTGAAGTGTGTTGTTGCCTATGTAATAAAGGATTGATATCAAGCAGCTCAAAGCCAGTAGGCTGAACCAGAATTCATAGGCATGCAGAAGATTCATGACTAAGGGGTACCTCTGTAAGTACAGCCTTCTAGGTTAATGGTGTACTGTGATATCCTACACGACAATAACGATGTGCACACCTCTTCTGCCTTGGTGTTTTACGCTTGAAATACGATTCACTTCATAACAATGTTTCTTGTGCCTCTGCACCAGCAGTAACAGTAAATACACAAAAATAAATACGATACATCATACTGTTGCATGTCATCCATGTTATAACCCGCCTCATTTAGGTATGAGCCACTGCTGTGGCTTAATACGTGCTGTCGAAGTAGCCCGATGATCAATAGGCTGCTTACCCAGAAGAAACTCTCCATCCTCCAGCAGCCCGTGCTCCACCTTCCGACGCAGCCGTGAGTAGCGCCAAGAAAAGGCATCGTGACAAGACCCCGGGCAGCGAGGGTCGACCGCAAGGATCTTCATGTCTGCGTCGCAGATCTGCAAGAAACACAGGCAGACAATCTTGGACGTGAACTTCCACTGTCGAGGTCGCGGCTTTCGAACCCATGCGGTCAGAAAGCCAGTCTACTCATGATCATGGTGTTCATCGCGTAGTATCCTTTGCGGCTCCAGAATGCTGCCCGGTTTGCTGGGTCTCCCCGCGGCGCTTTTATGGCAATCAGCGTGCCGTCGACGCAGCCGACGACGCCGGGGATGGTGCCGCGGGGAAGGAAGGTCGCCTTCGCTGCCGCGTTTTCCTCGGGGTGCGCCGGGAAACGCACCCATCCCTTCTGTGCGCCGACTTTGCAGATGGCCTCAGCCACACGCCGCACGCACTTGCTCACCGTCGGTTGTGCGAGGCCGACGGTCTGCTCGTTGCCGACGCACAATTGAAAGCCCCCGGAGGCAAAAAAAAAAACGGAGAGCGCACAGCACCTGCCGCCGCACCGAGAAAGCGCTCGTCCGTACGCCTCGCAGTTCGTCTGCAAGTTCGCCGCACAACCACTCCACGTTCTCCTTATCGAGTCGAAATAACCGACGGAACAGCTCGTCAGGCAAGTCATACGCGTCCTCGTACACCGTCCTTCGTCGTTGCTGGCGCCGACTTTGCCGCTTCCGCCACGAATAAACAGCAGACGCCGCCGCCGCCATTTTCCCTCTAAAACTCTGTAGACCGACTCTTGGCGGTCGCAAAAAAGTCTAAAACCGCGGGCATAATTAGGTGTTCAACGTCATACGTTTTTTCTTGTCCGTGACGCCATTGCAGCTTCCCGTGACGCAACTTTTCAAAATGGCGCCGGCGACCAATAGGAGCGGGCATTTTAGAGCGCTCTCAATTGTAGAGCGGTCGGAGCGAGTTCCGTAATCCGGGCCCAGGTGGTCAAAGCTTCCATACCCCTTCACTACTGCGTCCCTCATAGCTTGAGTCACATTGGGACGTTAAACCCAATAAACCTAACCGTATTTTCACGTAGTAGTGACGTCAGTCAGGGGTGCAAGAAGAGAGGGAAAAGGATTTCCAAAATTATACTCGGATGACTAGTGCCGAAAAAGAACTGAATGACCCGGCGGTGGCGCAGCAACAAGCGTGCTCGTTGGTTGTGGAACTGAATGCCCGCCTCTCTCGGCCATGCTCAATTTAAAGCTGATAGCTAACTTTCAAGATACGGCAATCAAAGTTACCGCAACATTGTGGAACAACCACGAACGAGCTGTGCCTGGATGCGAAAAATTTAGATACATCTGGTCGCGTCTTGCAATCAAATCTATAAAGCCGAGTGCCGGAAGCTTTGAACATGAACAAACAAACAGGACACAGACTCGCGGCATTACTCCCTTCTCGAGCCAGCATCGACCCGACGTTTTGAAACAAATAAGGCGACTAGAAACAGATGAGACAGACAGGGAATAATAAACACCAAGAATGGAAACAAAGCGTCCGTTAGCGCGCAGAATATGGCTTTAGCCGGACGACATGAACAACTTCTCGTGGTACGTGGTGTGGCTGGCATGCAGTCATTTCTATAGGGACGACTCCATAGTATAGTTCACCTAGTCAACGAAAAACTTTGTACGGGCCGAAATTGTGGCGCAAAGGTTTTTCGCTCAAACTGCGGCGTTGAATGGGCGTCCAAACCAAGAACGGTTCTCCTGGATTGTATTCCGCGTTGCGCCTTCGTAGGTTGGCCCCGCCGCGGTGGCTCAGTGGTTAGGGCGCTCGACTACTGATCCGGAGTTCCCGGGTTCGAACCCGACCGCGGCGGCTGCGTCTTTATGTAGGAAAAACGCTATGGCGCCCGTGTGCGGTGCGATGTCAGTGCACGTTAAAGATCCCCAGGTGGTCGAAATTATTCCGGAGCCCTCCACTACGGCACCTCTCTCTTCCTTTCTTCTTTCACTCCCTCTTTTACCCTTCCCTTACGGCGCGGTTCAGGTGTCCAACGATATATGAGACAGATACTGCGCCATTTTCCTTTCCCCCCAAAACCAATTATTATTATTATTATTATTATTCGTAGGTTGTAGCATCTGGCGTCGGTTGGCTGCTGGTCTGATTCTTAATCTGGCAAGTCTTCGGACTTCTGCGCGTTGCAAGTAGGCGGCGACGTCGACGCTATGTTCTTCGGTAACATTGGGCAGCATGGAGCCTAGCGTGGTCGTGGCCTTTTTGCCATGCACGAGCTTAAATGGCATCATCTGTGTGGTCTCCTGCAGTGCGATATCTTAGGTGAAGACGATGTAAGGCAGGATAACGTCCCAGGTCTTGTGTTCGGCATATACAGAGACGGCAAGCATGTCAGCGATAGATTTGTTCAGGTGCTCTGTGAGTCCGTTAGTCAAGGGATGGTATGAAATTGTCTCCCGGTGCCTTGTTTGGCTGTAGCGCAAAATGGCTTGCGCCAGTCACGCTATGAACGCTGTTCCCCAGTCCATTATGAGCACATCGGTGGCGTCGTGCCGCAGAAGAATGTACTCGACGAGAACTATGGTGACTTCTGCTGCTGTTTCGTTCAGTAGGGTTCTTTCGTCGGTGCAGCGGGTTAGGTAGTAGATCGCTATGATGATCCACTTATTTCCAGACGTTGACATTGAGAGGGGCCCAAGCAGGTCCATGCCGATCTGTTGGAAGGGCCTTCAGGGGGTTCAATAGGGTTCAGAAATCTTACTTGTCGGGTGGGACGGCTTTTTCGTCGCTGACAATCTCGGCAAGTATTCACATAATTTGCGACATCGGCGGACAGTTGGGGCCAGTAATACTTGTCTTGCATGCGGCAGAGGGTGCGAGAAAACCCGAGACGCCCAGCTGTGGGCTCGTCGTGTGTAGCCTGTGAACCTCTTCGCGAATACTGGCAGCTGAACCAAGGAGGTAGACTGTTGTTTTTTTTTTTTTTTGCGGCGAAGATCTCCTTCACGAGTACATCATTCTGTACACAGAACGAAGACAATCCTCGCTTAAAACAGATAAAGGGTGAATACATCTTGCCCTTCAAATACTCGATGAGGCGTTTTAAGCCTTGGTCCGCGCGTTGCTGCTATGCAAAAGAGCTGGAGCTGATGGGTCCCAGGAATACGTCGTCATCGTTGTCCGGTGGAGGTGCAGCTACAGGAACTCGTGACATAGATTATATGTGGGCAGAAGGAAGAGAAATAAGACAAATCTGGCCCGGCCAAAAGGGGCTCGTGCCAGTAGGCATCAGAGTGTTTGCGTCCGGAAGTGCAAACGACGGGGACGTCAAAGTCTTGGAGGAGCGGGGTCCTTCGATTGATATGGCCGGAAGGGTCCTTCAAACTGGCAAGCCAGCACAGTCCGCGGGGATCGCTTACCACCGTTAACGGTCGTCCGTAGAGGTAGAGGCGGAATTCCGCCGTAGCCCAGATGATAGCAAAGCGCTTGTCCTCTGCTGCTTAACAGTTAGCCTCGGCCTTCGGTAGGGAACGGCTAGCGTATGCGATTACTTTCTCCAGACCGTCAGCTTTCTGAACGAGGACGGCTCCTAAGCCTACGGTGCTTACGTCGGTATGAATTTCAGTCTCGGCTGTTTTTTCGAACCGCGCTAGGATCAGTCGGAACTGTAAACGACGCAGAATTTCCCTGCAGGCTTCTGCTTGCGGAGCTTCCCATTTAAATTGCCCATCTGCCTTTGTAAGTTGGACCAGAGCTTCCGAGATGCGGCAGAAGTTTTTGACAAATTGGCGCTAAAACGCCCACAGTGGGAGGAATCTGCGCAGATTATTCTTATCGGCCGACGTTTGAAGCTGTGCGAAAGGAGCTGTTTTCAGCGAGTCTGGGCGTACTGTCTTCTTGGGAACTTTCTAGCGTAGAAATAGCAGCTATTCGTAATAAATGTGGCACCTCTCTGCTTTTAAAGTGAGTTCGGACGGCTCAATTGCCTCTAGTACTGCTTGAAGCCTTTTTGGTGCTCTTCAAAGTTCTAGCCGAAGACAGCAATGTCGTTTAAATATACCAGACCAATCTGCCACTTCAGGCGTGGCAGCACATCATTCATTACTCGCTGAAAAGTCCCTGGTGCCTAACCCGAGAGAAAATGACATCACACTGAACTCGAAGAGGCCATCCGGAATAACGAATGCGGGGCTCTCGCGATTTCTTCCATCGACCTCAATTTGCCAGTAGCCACTCTTGAAATCTATCGATAAAAAATACTTGGCAGTGAAGAGCAGCTCAAGTGTGTTTTCTATGCGTGGAAAGGGGTAGACATCCTTATCTATTTGTGTTGTTTAAGCGACGGTAATGGACGAAGAATCGAAGCGCGCCGTCTGTCTTGCTCACTAGTTCAACCGTCAGATAGTTCGTCGAAGAAAGCAATCGTCGTTCCGCCGTTAACGTGCTGGTATTCATCGCTAAAGTTCCACAGCACTTCAGCTTGACCATTTCGGAAACGTGCAATGCCTCTTGCGATGCCGATTCCTTGCTTTAGAAGCAACTCCGTGTTCCCCTCAGTGAGAGCTTCCATGTTCTTGGCATTCGTGGCACCTATGGTGACCATGACGCTTGATCGGGGTGCAACGCTCACTTGTTCATTGACTACACTGCGGGCAACATGCTGCTCTAAGTTGCCATCGAAGGGATCGCTTCGTCCGTCGAAAGCGTGATGAGATTGGATCGAAGGTCGATGATCGCCTAATGCTCATCAAGGATATCGATGCCGATTGTCACGTCGCGAGAACATTGCTGTTTTACTACGAATGTCGCAGGATAGGTATGTCGTTAGACAGCCACTCGCGCGGTGCATTGTCCTGATGGCGTAATGAGGTGGCGCCCTGCGCTGCGTATTCGTGGGCCGTCCCAGGTGGTCGTGATTTTCTCCAGTTTCGCGGCGAATGTTTCAGTCATGACGTAAAATCGGCGCCCGTGTGGACTAGAGCGGTAACTTTTCGTCCGTCGATAGCCACTTCTAAGTCGGATGTCCTGGCTCTTAATTGCGTTCCATGTCGTCCTCAGCGTCGGGTCACGCCTTCATCGCGTATGTGAATCGTGGGTATTTCGTGTCATCGAGCCATACGTTGGTGGCGGCGTCGTGGTCGAGGTGGTCATTGTGTGCGGCGTTGTTGTAGCGGGTGCAGCGATCTTCATGCTGCGTAGCGGGTACGGCGTCTTCGTACGGCGTGCTTCGTGTAAAATCTTCGTCGTTTCGCTGGTGAGCAGTCTCACCTGCAAAGGTTGCTTTCTTCAGTTTCCCCTGCGGGGGCTGGGGGACCTTCCGCCGGCGACGCAAAACGTGGCGTGGACGGTAATGGTGAGCGGTAGAGACGGCTAGACGACACTTACTCCTCTCGACGCAGGTACTCGTCGATATCCCGTGGTCTTTGTCCGCGACGGGGTCGTGGGGCTTCAACTGTGAAGCGACGCAAGCCCATTCTTTTGTAGGGTCAGTGCCGAAGAATGTGGCCGGGTTCGCCGCAATGGAAGCAGAGCAGGCGACGATGGTCGGGGGTCCTACAGAGGCTGGATTTTTTTGGGTGAGCTCACAGCTGAGTTGGGCGGGCTGGCGACTGGGATTTTTGGGGTGGTGTATACCGCTCCTGGTGCTGAGTGGGAGGACGCCTTCGACTGCGCACTGCGACGGTGTGTCATAGCCTAGGGTTGTGTGGGCGTCGAAGTCGTGGTGCGAAGGGCCCTTTGCAGTTCTCGCACAGCCATGAGGGTCACTGCTTGATGCATTGGGGAAGTTGGCAGGAGTCGTCGTAGCTCCTCGCGGACCATTTTCGGCGGATAACTTCCTGCAAGTTGTCGCTAGTGGTGGTCGTCGTGTCCGGACGAATTGCGCAGACATAAGGAGGACGGTTGAACTGCCGAGTTCGAGCGTCGAGAGTACTGTCAATCGTGCAATCTCCTTGCATGATTTCCTCGACAGTTTTTGGCGGCTTGCGGATGAGGCTGGCAAAGAGCTGCTCTTTTACGCCGCGCATTAAAAACAGAACTTTCTTTTCCTCGGACATCTTCAGATCGGCGCGGCGAAAAAGGCGCTTCATCTCTTTGACGTAATCGCGGACGGGCTCGTTCAGAAGGTGGATCCTGGACTCGAGGAGTCGTTCGGCTCTTTTTTTCATCATAATATTGGTGAATACCTTAAAATATTTAAATAGCCCACATGTCTTTAGGGACTACTCGTGGGTATCGGACCACGAACGTGCCAAGCCCTCTATTGAGAAAAAATGCGTGTCAAATTCTCGCAGTATTATTCCAATTGTTGAACGATGCCACGCGCTCAAATTGGTCCAACCACCACTCTTCGGGGTCTTCGCCTAGGGATCTTTTGAAAGTTGGCGGCACCCGCGGCTGCTTCGGTATGATTGGGGTCGACATCTGTAGCGAGGTTGCGGTGCTCGTAGCTGCGTCTTTTCTGTTTTGATTTCAGTCCAGCAGGGTCCCGAACTCAGGTTGCGCCTCTTGAAGACTTCGGCCGGCTCGACGAACTTTTGACACATCCTCCGCTGTGAGGCGCAGAGGGTTGGCGTCAGAGCTTGAAGGTGAATCTAGGTACATAGACGGGACACAGTACTTCCACGAGATGTCATACAAGTGACGGGAGTCCGGCGTGCGGGAAGAGAGCGAAAACGGTTTCCAAACAAAGTTCGTTATTACTCTGAATTGTGCCCACAAAGAACTGAATGACTCGGCGGCAGCGTAGCAACAAGCGGGCTCGGCGCTCCTCGAACAGAATGCCGCTGCTCTCGACCGTGCGCAATATAAAGCTGAATGAATGAATGAAAATGAATGAATGAATGAATGAATGAATGAATGAATGAATGAATGAATGAATGAATGAATGAAGTTATCGTTAAGGAGGATTCTCGGAGTGTAGGTTGGTCCTTCAGTCCACGGCTCCAGTGACCTTTACTGTATTGCGAGCCCTGCCGAACAGTTTGAGCTGTCCTTCAGTCTTCGGGCAGGACACCGCAGCCTGCCACTGCTGCGGTGTTGGTATGTTGTTTATTCGTACTGCCTGCGTTTTCTGACAGGCCATGCAACGTTATAAAGCGTTGAGCGTTCCCCCCAGAACGGGCATTTGCTGTCATATGTTGAAGAAAATTTTTTGCTTAGTAAACGAAGATTTTGGTATGTATTAGTTTGCAGTTGTCTTTGGGCAGCCGACTGCTCTCTAGTAAGGTTTTCTGGGGAAGGGGTAGGTCCTCCTGAGTGCTCGTTGGTGTTCCAAGATGGCTTCGTAACGTCTAATGACTGCGTCCAGTTCCCCTTCGGTGTGCGCCTACAGGTGGGCATATGCTCGGGCGTTGGCGTCCGCACGTTAGGTCCCTTTGACAGCCTCATTACCTAGTGTCCACGTGATGAAGCATATCGTTAAAGTTACTGCTCCCGCCTTGAGTGTGAGGATAGACGCAGTCGATATACGTCCACTTCTGAACCTTCTGCATGCCGCTTGGGAGTCTGTAATTATGTGTGCATGGGGCTCCTCGCCCTCGTGTGTGACAGGGAGTGCGACTGCTGCTTCCTCAGCCTCGAGGATGTTGTTCTTTTTGATCGAAGCGCAGGTAATTTCTCTGAGCTGCTGATCCACCACGCTGGCTACCGAGCCATCTAGTTCTCTGTACATGGCTGCGTCAACGTATAATACGTCTTTTATCCCGGCGTAGCTCCTTTCGTGGGCTTCCGATCCTGCCTTTCTTCTCGTCTTGTGTATATCTGGATGCATGTTTCTCGGAAACAGGCTGACCTCAATGATCCCCCTGATTTCATTCGGTACTCTCACTGTGCTGTTCAATTCTCTCAAACAATCTCTTATGCCCCAGTAAACGCAACGTGTTTATGCCCGTTCGAGACAGCATGACTGATTTTATGCGCGACAAGATGGGCCTCGATATTTTCGTGTACTGTGTTGTTAATGCCCCGTTCAAGGAATTTCTCTGTCGAAGTGTTGACCAGCAGTCCGAGAGCACATTTGTATGCTTTCCTAAGAAATGTCTCTAATTGTTTCCTTCCTTCCTCGAGCGGTTTTTAGAGGACGCTGTATAATATCCTATTCAGTACAAGGGCCTGTACAAGCCTACATGTGTCCTCCTCCTTCATATCTCTTCGGTTGGAAATTCGTGCAATTATTCGTGTGATCTGTTGTGCGGTATTTGCAAGCAGTCTGCGTGATCTATGCGACGGTTACTCTGTATCCACATGCCAAGGATCTTAACTTTCATATCTTCTAGAATCTTCGTTTCTCTTAAGTAGATGTCAGTGGAGTTTTGCAGATCATACCCTTTTCTGTAGACTCAGAGCACCTCGGATTTTTCAAGGGAGCATACAAATCCGCAGTGTTGAGCGTATGCGTTCACCGTGTCTGCTGCTCGCTGAAGGTCTTGTTTTTCTCCTAATGATCTCCTTGTCACCCAGATTGTGATATCATCTGCGTAGATAGATGGCCTGCCTTATTCCTTCAATTTCTTCGGGCTTCCTTGTTAAGCCAGTCATAACAAAGTTAAAAGGTATAGGGGATATCACAGAGCCTCGCGGTGCTATTTTTTGAGAGTGATGAAGGTGTCAGACCTGGTGCCTCTTATTCAAATGGTAGCGGTTCTGTTGCTGAGTAAGGCTTTTACATAGCTGTATATTCTCTGCCCGCAACCCAGGTTGCTGAGCCCCTCCAGCTCAGTCCTGTGACTGACGTTGTGGAAGGCCGTTTTAAGATCGAGAGCGAGCAAGATGTTTTCTCCATATTTTAGGATAGCACTTAGCACCTCCACCTTGATCTGCAGGAGAACGTATTGTGCTGATAAGTATTTTCGGAAACCAGACATAGTGTGCGGCATGAGTCCGTTGTCTTCAAGTTGGGTCTGCAACCTCTAATGGACAGCACTCTCATATACTTTTCACAAGCCTGAAGTTAACGAAATGGGTCTGAGAATAGTGAAGAAGTTAGTACAGAACCAGGACAAGCGTAGACAAAGAAAGGCGAGCGCTACTCACAACAGAAGGTTTATTATATTCTCGAATAAATAGAATAACCAACAATATCAAAACAATAACGTCTTGAACATCACTTGTTACCCCGTGGATCTCAATAGTTTGATCAAGAACAGATACTCCCTATCATTAAAGCGGACGGAAGTCTGACTAACACACTTATCTCCACTGATGCGCATATGGAAGGCTTTCATGAGCTCACGCCTGAGTTGATCCCTGTGCCTGAATAGGATAGTCGTTTTGTCGAAAACGGTTTGCACTGCATTTTCTTTTTCTTGTCGTTTGTGCTACACGTGCGCCAATGTTTAGCGAGATTATCAAGGGAATCTTCCCCGAGTAATCTTCCGTGTCCGCCTAATCTTTCAATGACGCATCGTCCTGTTTGGCCGATGTACAGAACGCCACAAGATAGCGGCAATTTTTACACAACCCCCCTGGCACAGGTAACGAACGGGGCTTTGTGTTTGACGCTGCAATCTTTTTTTTTTGTCGTGCCGTCCTTTCGCCTCCTTTTTCCATCCGGCTGTGCACATGTGAACAGATTGCTCCCAACATTCGAGGGGCGGAAACACAATCGGAATGCTGTAACGCCCTGCTGCATTTTTACGTCCATGTACCAATATGTCCATGTATGGTATGCCGGCAACACCTCGACGCTCTGTTTCCCGTAGTTTGGGTCGCGACCCAGCCTTGATCCACCTTGCCAACCTTCCACAAGCTTCCACGATTACATGCTGAGGGTACCCGCTCTCTTTTATCCTCTTCGACTGGAACACGACGCTTTCAATGATTGCATGTGGGAAAGACTTGGTGATGGCCGCCTTCAGACAGGATGTCTAAAAATTGCTCGCTTTGGATTCTTTCCCGACTTCGGAATCATTACTATTTCTGCATCTCTCCAGTCGGTCGGGACGATTATCTGTTCCCAGTGTTTTTGACAAATTCCGCGAATCTTTTGATTGAATTGTCATCTAGGTTCCTTATCATAACATTGGCGACACCTTCCTTCCCTGGTGTTGTGTTCTTTGTGACGGACATCACCGCGTGTCTGACTTCTTTTATGGTAAGAGGTTCGTCCAGAGCAGGTTTTGCTTCGCCCGTATATGCCAAGCTACTGTCGGCGCGTGTAGCATTACCGATATAGCGCTGGTTGATGTTCTCTAGCATTTCCTGGACAGTGCCTTGGAATTGATGCGCGATTCTTTGCGTCGCCCTATAAGTTTCGGATTTTCTCTTGGTTGGGTGTATGAGAGCCCTTAGCAAGGCCCATGCCTCGGCCCAACCTAGTGTCCCCAGCAGCTCGTTGCATTTTTGGTCCAAGTCGCACCTCGAGAGCTCCATTGCATATTCCTCGGCTTGTCTGCTTACCTCGGCAATCTTAAGCTTGAGCTGCCTGCTATGCTTTTAACTTTTCCATCTTATCAACCCTCGTGTGGCGTTCCAAAAGTGTTGGAGATGTTTGTCCACCTCGGGCGTGTTGGTACTGAGGGCGACATCCCTAGTTAGTTTTTGCCAGTCTGTCTTGATCCTTGCAACCCAGCTTTCAGTGTCCATGATCTCCGCGTCTGCGGACTGTTCCCTGGATTCCCTGTAGGTATCCAGTTTGTCAGTCTAGCCTGGCCATGCTCTTTCTTACTCGGGAGAGTTCCTATATGGAGGCGCAAAATGCAATGCACACAGCCTGGAATTTCACCTGATAGCTGAGTTTCGAGATAAGGCGTGCAAAGTTACCACAACGTTTTAGAACAACGTAGAATCAGCTCCGCCAGGATGAGATGAATCTAGATAAATCTTTTAGCCTCTTGCAAACAAAGCAACAACACCGCGTGCCGGCCGCTTTGAAGAATGAACAAACAAACAATACATATATTCTTGCAATACTTTTTTGATGAAGGCCTGAAAACGTTGCGAATCAGCAGTCACTTGACACATAAACTCTTCGAGCTCAACAAAAATTGGGAAGGTCATGCCATCTAGAAGAATTGGGTAGGAAAAATTCACCAATTAATTATCAGCCCATTTCTATTACTCATACATTCAGTAAACTCATAGAACACATATCTTCAGCTCTTGTCACATTTCTGAATTCTAACGCCTGTTTTTTAACAGCTCAAAATGGCTTTCGGGAATAATTTTGGTGCAAAAATGAACTGCTTAAAATCAGTTGCTGGGCGAGTCGGTACTTCCTGCTTACATTCACAGCGCAAAGACGAACACGGACAGGAGGGGAGACACCACACAGCGCCCACTTCCGTTGTTGAAGTTGGCGCTTTGTGGTGTCTCCCCTCGTTTCCGTGTTCGACATTGCGCTGTGAATGTAATTGTGAATATGAACAGATATCTTTTGCTCACTAATCATAGCACGTTCGTCACCGTTCTTCGTTAGCTGCCTGTATTTTCTTAGAATTTTCTAAAGCATCTGACAAGGTTTTCCGCTTAATTGTACTTCATAAACTTAAGTTAATATTGATTGTAATCTTTTTTGTAGATCGTCACCGTTCTTCGTTACCTGCCTGTATTTTCTTAGAATTTTCTAAAGCATCTGACAAGGTCTTCCGCTTAATTGTACTTCATAAACTTAAGTTAATATTGATTGTAATCTTTTTTGTAGATCAAAGATTTTTTCTAATTGTTCTGAATTAGTTGGAAACCCTGATAATTCCTCTAAAAACAGTCGTTTTAAAGGCGCAGTCCCAAAAACATTTGTATATAGCCCCCTTCTTTTTCTCATTTACATTAACGACATTCCTCTTGTAGTTTCGTCTAACATTCATCTCTTCTCTTACGACTGCGTAATCTTCCGTAATATATTTTCTGATAACGATGCTAGCAATCTTCAGTCCGACCTGAATTCTATGTTAACATGGTGGAATAATTGGGTAATAGAATTAAATATTAGCAGGTGCAAAATGATGTGTGTTCCCTACACAACTAAAGGTCACTCTACACATTGCCTGAACAACTCTCCCTTAGCCTCTATTTCCTCCTAGAAATATTTAGGCACTCGAAAATAATAATCTAAGCTAGTCTTTGCATGTTATGATTATAATTAACAATGCTAATCGTATGTTAGGTTACATACACAGTAACTTTTCATCTGCTCCTTCTTTAAAAAAAAAATTGGTGGTGGTTTAGCTGTGCTTAAACCTGGAGTGACGCGATAGCTACAGGTGGCCGAGTGGGACTTGCTTAGTTGAATTGCAGTCAGTCTTACGCCGCTCCGTTTCGCTGGCCGTTCCTTCTTCATCTTTGTCCCACTTGACACGGCGCATGCGCAGAGCTCTGGCAGCTCGGTTTCGCCGGCGCACCGCGCCGCCGGCAACAGCAGCTGCTCCGCACAACGTAGCTGGTCACGTGACCAACCAGGTGACGAACCACGGAATCAGCCACGGCGCTGCGCCGCCGGCAACTGCTCCACACCACGTGACCAACCACGTGAAAGCGTGGCGGCGCAGCCACAGTGTATCGGTTCCGCCACGCTGATGGTTCGAAATTTTACCGTAATGTAGCTATCGCTACAAAATTGGTGTCATATAAAACACACATTCGATCTAAATTAGATTACGCCACTCCAGTCTGGAACCCAAGAATTAACAATTAGATAGCTTCACTTGAAATGATACAGAATGAATACACTCGCTTCTTCGTTCCTTTTATAACAGAACTGCCAGCATAACATCCATGAAGCCGTATATTTGTCTTTAGTCAATAGCATTCCACCGAAAAGAAAAAAATTCGCTTGTACTTTTTTCATAGGCCTTACTATCGTTCGGCCCTCTGTGATGACTTCATTCTTCAGCCACATTACATACCTACCGTGTTGGCCATCGCATTAAGGTTGGTATCGAGCGATGTCATACCTCGAACTTCAAGTATTCGAATCGCCTTCCTTCCGCCATTATATTCATTTATGACAACAACCTATTCAAACGCCTTTTAGCTTACATTATGTAACTAGGGGTTCCGCGCCTTACCATGCTTTCATTGATATTTTTAATTGTGCGCTAATGCTTTCTCCACCCACTCCCCTCTGCAATGTTTTGGCTTCAGAGGTTATGGGCCTCTTGGTGTCCCACACTGGTAAGTGGGCGTGGGGCAATTTTTTAATACCTACGTCGTTCGAGTGTGGGGAATAAGCCGCCAAGTGTAAATTAGGCTGGCCCCCAGCGATCCCACATGAGTTCTATACCGGCTTTGCAAAGGCTAATCGAATAACTTCCTTTTTTTCATCAGGCGCAAATGGGTTCTTTTTTTTTTGCGACCTGAACCAACGCTCAACGCGAATCAGTGCTCTATGCAAAAAAATTCTGGGCTAGCCCGAAAAGGGCTGCCCGCACAAAAGAGCTATACATCCGCTTGGGCCATCGCGGGACACGAAAGCGGGCCTGCCGGCATGACAGCCCCATGCGTTCCTAGTAGGGCTTGTGAGGGCCGATGCGCAGAAGTGCGGGCTTTATGCAAAAAGAACCTTTGCTAGACAAAATTGGGGCTGCCCGTTGAAAACCGCTGTGGCTTCCTGAAGGGCCATGGCGGGGCGAGAAAGAAAGAACGCCCGCTTGATGCCCGTATCAGTTCCTTGAGCGATTCTTCAGGGCAGGCGATACGCAGATGTGAACTTTATGGGAAATATCTCCAAAAAAAAAAGAAACTAAAAACCCACATCGGCCTCCTGTGAGACTTGGACAAGCCCGAATTGCGTATGTCGCGCATGAGAATACGGGTCGCCCGAAAATAAACACTTCGGTCCATTTGAGGAATATGTGGCACGGCCAAATTTAGGATGACCCCTGTAAAATTCGCCTGCATCCTATTGGGCAGTGTGGGTATGCCCAAAAATACTCATCTGGGCCGCTCTGCAAAACATGCGGACCAGTCCAATTTAGAGAACCCGCATAGGTCTCAATCTGCGATGCGTGTAGCCAAAAATGTTAAATTCGGCCCCATGTGGGAGTCTGTGGGTAGGCCCTTGTAGAACCCGAATCTGTCCCACCCGACAATGAGTGTAGCAGAAAAATATCCACTTGGGTTTCCTTTGGAGAATGTGTGGGCTGGTTCCCGCAGAACCGTATCGGTCACATTTGGGAGTTCGGGCCGAATGTGGGCAGCGGCATTTAGGCTCGCCTCATGGGTCAGAAATGGGACACGCAGGGGGATTTGCAGAAAACCCACAAAAGGCTTCTATGGCGTCAGTTGCAGAACCGAAATAGGCTACCTACCTAGGAAACACCAGGGCCTCAACTCAGAGCGAACTTTGCGCTACTTGGGTATAAATTACGCAAAAGTGGTACAGTTTGTTTTACGCTATAAAAACCTGATTATAGCCGGCGAGAACAGTTACACGGAGAATTGTATGGAAACTAGCAAAACTAGTTGTGGAAACTAGCATTTTTTCGGCAGCTTCGTCAGTTGCTTAGCTGTGAGGCGAACTTCTCGCTGAGGGCAGTGTAGTCCGTGCGCTTTGTACGCCAAAGAAACAATCGTGCTTCCGTCGAGAGTCAGTTCGAGGTATTGAGGAAGATGGTTCTTGTGGTTTAATTTCTGTTTCGACTTCAACTCAGGCCACAACTTCCTGTGATATTCCGACTGTGGGTGAGGCTCGTCGCTGTCAGTTAGCTGGCACGTGTAGCGACTCTAAATTGCGTCGCGTCGACGTTAACGCGATAGGCCTAACTGCGGCATGCTCGTTCGTCGCTGTCAGTGGAGGATCCCCATCGTGTCGCCGTGATGCAACCCTACCTCTGCATTGTGGTGCTCTAAGGAGCCCTAAGAGACCTGAGCGACTTTCCGTGCACCGCACCAGCGGCAACAGGGAACGGTAGAGACAGTCAGATGCTCCTCTCGGCACAGGAAGCCGCCGAACTCCGCAGGGTCGATGTCGGGACATGATCGCGGTGCCTTGGAAGAGGAGCCACGTAGTAATTTTCGCCTGCATGAGGAGCGCCAAATGATTTGGCTTGGCTCACCGCAGTGAATGCAGAGTGGATGGTGGTCGGATGTTTTACCAGGCGTCGCATATCTTGGCGTTTGATTGTCGGTGACAAGGTACGTGGCCTGTGGGTGGGCGTTGTAATGACGGCGCGTGTCTGCTGGCGATGTCTGACAAGGATTCGTGGGCTCCCAAGTGCAGTAGCGTATGCCATAGCTTGAGGTTCATCGCTTGGGGTTGTTTCAGAGGAACGGTTAATGAGTTCCGAATTTCATCACTGATAATGTCTGAAGCGCCATTACTTGAAGATGTGCTGAAGACGATTGCTGCAGTGGTCGTAGCACTACGCGGAAAACTTCACGTATAACCTCCCCCAATTTTTTGCTGCTCGCAGACATTATGCACGGATAAGCCATGGAGATTTAAACTAGAGTGTTGCATTGCGAGTTTCGGGTGTCTAGGTTTGTTTGAGTAGTCACCTGCTCAATGATAGCGGCCACTTCAATCGGCGGGCTGTCTCCGAGGCCCGCGAAAAGCTGTGGTTTAGCTGTTTATAGAGCACTTAGAATCCACTCCGAGAGGTCTTGCAAACTCTAGGGAGCGCAGGACCTCCTTTTTTGCTCCACTACAGGGATCATACACTTCTAATTAGATACACTCCCAATAGGCTTTGCGTCTTCCTTTTGCGAATATAGAAAAATATAATAAACCTGATTCCTCTCGTCTTGCTGTTCCGCGGTTTAGAGTGTAGAAGGTAAAGTAGTGATCGCCCAAGGGCACCTCTCCCTGTGTCTCTGTACAAATCCCAGAATATCAATTATTTGAAATGGCGCCATCGTTTGTTATAAAAAGCTTGTTTATAGCAATGATTGCCCTCGAAAAGCTTCCGCAATTGATATTTCGGCCAGAAATCACTCTGGTTTTACCCGCCGCGGTGGCTCAGTGGTTATGGCGCTCGGCTGCTGACCCGAAAGACGCGGGGGTTCGACCCGGCCGCGGCGGTTGAATTTGAATACAGGCGAAATTCCAGGTTTCTTAACGCTACGACTGGTATTCAAAAAACATGAATTCATCGACTTGCTATACGCACCACACCTCGACCACCTGAAAAAATAACGAAGTTTTTGTTGATAGTGTAATGGGGCCGACAGGCGCAGCGCAGCGATGAAGCGGACGAGTTCAAGCGGGACAACGAAGAAGCAGACGAAGTGCAGCTAGGTTTTTTTCGAACGACGCCTGTGAGTGTGCCCGTCGTGTCGCCGGTCAACCAAGATCAACCGACCTGTGCTTCAAATAAACGCCTTGACACTTGGTGGAGGTGCCTCGGTTCCCGTCCCGGTCCTCATCCTGGAACTTCGAAGTGGAACGCTCCTCGTCTCCGCCACCATGCCGGAAGGTCAGAGTGAACCATCGCAGCCCATCCCTGCCACCGTACTCTGTCACGGGGTGCAGCGCCAGCGTGACCCGTCTCCATTTAGTGGCACCGATGACCAAGACGTCGACGATTGGCTGGCCTCCTATGAGCGCATCAGCACTTACAATCGGTGGGACGATTCCGTGAAACTTAGCAACGTCCTATTCTATCTAACGGACGTTGCCAATCTATGGTTTCGCAACCATGAGGCCGACCTTCCCACCTGGTCGTCATTTAAAACGAGCTTCGCCGACGTTTTCGGCCGCCCCGCCGTCCGGAAGCTTCGCGCCGAGCAACGTCTTCGTTCTCGATCTCAGCTCCCTTCCGAGACGTTCACAAGCTACATCGAGGACATCGTTGACCTGTGCAAGCGTGTCAACCCCTCCATGTCCGAAGCGGATAAAGTCAACCACATACTTAAAGGCATAGCCGATGACGCTTTCCAGATGCTGCTGGCGAAGAACCCCACCTCCGTCGCTACCGTCATCCCGCTGTGCCAAAGCTTCGACGAACTCCGCAAGCAACGCGCATCTACGCGGCAGTCCGGCGCGCCTGCGGGGGGTGTTGCTGGCTTGGCCCTTGGTGGCTCGTCTGCTGAGCAGTCCCTGTTCATGCAGCAGGTTAAAGACTTCATCCGCGAAGAGATCGCTCGCCAGCTTTCTCTGCTGCATCACATTCCCGACCCCGTCTGCCCTCCGCACGACCTGGCGCCATCTCTCACTCCCACTATCCGCCGTGTTATTCAGGAGCAGGTCGCTGCAGTTCTGCCCTCCAGTCCCCCACCGCCTCCTGTGGCAGCGCCGCTCACCTATGCTGAAGCAGTCACCGGTACACGGCGCTCGCCCACCTCTGCCGCCTACCCTTGCAGCCCGGCCTTTTATGCTCCACCACCGTCTATACCCCCGCCGCAGGCCCCGGTTCGTCGACCCCGCCGAAACCCTACGAACCCCTGGCGTACCGAGGACAATCGACCGATATGCTATTCCTGCGGTCTTCCGGGCCATGTCGCACGCTTTTGCCGTCAGCGATCTCCTCGTTCTGGCGATTTCATGCGCAATTTCCGCTACGATTCCGGGCCGCCCTTGCCTAATGTCTCTTCTGCCTCCTCTACACATCGCTCCCAGTACCCTACTCGCCGCTCGCCTTCCCCTCGTCGACGTTCCATTTCTCCGATGCTCCGCCGCCCGGACCCTCTCCCAGAGGAAAACTGACTGCCGCAGTTCAGGAGGCAAGAACTGCGTGTTTTGCCAACTTTTTAAGTCCTCCGTGTTCTCCTGCTAACGTGATTGAGGTGTCTGTTGAAGGCGTCCCCGTTCTCGCGCTCGTCGACACGGGTGCTGCAGTGTCCGTAATTAGTGATGCTCTTCGCCGCAAACTTCGTAAGGTGACAACGCCGCTGTCTGACTTTTCACTACGTACGGCCACCTCTCAGCGCATCCACCCCATCGCAGCCTGCACGGTCCGCGTTTCTATAAACGACGTCGCCTATACCATCGAGTTTGTTGTGCTGACCGCCTGCTCTCACGATGTCATCCTCGGCTGCGATTTCCTCTCGACCCACCGTGCTGTGATTGATTGTGCCCGTGCGGAACTTGAGCTTTCTCCCCTGTGTGATGTTTCGTTGCGTGACCTACCTGTGCGCTCCGCTAAGCTTCTTGTAGCTGCCGACACCGACATACCTCCCTCCTCTTCAGCCCTCGTTCCGCTCCGCCCCGACTCTTTCCTCAGCGGCCCTGTTCTTTTCACACCTACCGCAGCGGCCACTCGCCATCAGCGCCTCCTCATTCCATTCGCCGTTGTCTCGATTTCCGATGGCCACTGCGCCATCTATGTCACCAACCCATCTTCTTGCCCGTCGTTTGTTCTTCGCGGCGAATGCCTCGGCTCTATTGAAGAACTGGACCCTGCTCTTGCTTCCGAGTTCTCCGATACCCGTGGCTGCTCCCCAGTTACTGCCTTAGCCTGTTGTGCGACAGCGCCCGATCCGATTTCCATCGACGTCTTTCGTCGTAACATCGCTCCCGACCTTCCGTCCGCTTACCGTGACCAAATCATGGAACTTCTCTGCCGCTTCCGCAACTCTTTCGACCTTTCCCAGCCCTCCTTGGGGCGCGCATTGGCCGTCTCTCACACAATTGACACTGGTACCCACGCTCCCTTGCGTCAGCGACCGTACCGAGTCTCGCCGAGCGAGCGCCGCGTCATCCGTGACAATGTTGACGACATGCTTCGGCGCGGCATAATACAGCCTTCTCACAGCCCTTGGGCCTCTCCTGTTGTCTTGGTGACGAAAAAAAATGGCTCCATCAGGTTCTGTGTGGACTACCGCCGTCTCAACACGATCACACGCAAGGATGTTTATCCTCTACCCCGAATCGACGACGCACTGGATTGCTTGCAGGGAGCGGAGTATTTTTCATCCCTCGACTTACGCTCCGGCTACTGGCAGGTCCCGATGGCAGCGAACGACAGGCCGAAAACCGCTTTCGTCACCCCAGACGGCTTGTATGAGTTCAATGTGATGCCATTCGGCCTCTGCAATGCTCCAGCCACATTCGAAAGGATGATGGACACTATTCTCAGTGGCCTCAAATGGGAAACTTGTCTGTGTTACCTAGATGACATTGTCGTTTTTTCCAAAGATTTTCCTTCCCATCTGCACCGCCTTCAGCGCGTACTCACTAGCCTTACTGACGCCGGCCTCCAACTAAACTTGAAAAAATGTTACTTCGGTGCAACGCAGCTCACAATATTAGGCCATGTCATCTCCAAAGACGGCGTTCTACCTGACCCAGCCAAACTTCGCGCCGTCGCTGACTTCCCCAAACCAACCACCTTAAAAGAACTTCGCAGTTTTATAGGCTTATGCTCATATTTTCGCCGCTTCATCCGAAATTTCGCCAGTATCATCGCCCCTTTAACGCAGCTTCTTGCCGGCAGCCCGAACCTTTCGTCTTGGTCCCCCGCCTGCGATACCGCGTTCAGCACTTTACGCCGCCTGCTGGTCTCTCCCCCCATCCTTCGCCATTTTGATCCCGCCTGTCCGACAGAAGTTCACACTGACGCGAGTGGTGTGGGCTTGGGCGCAGTTCTTGCCCAGCGAAAGCCTGGGTATCCGGAATACGTCGTCGCTTACGCCAGCCGCGCCCCCACCAAGGCGGAATCAAACTATTCTGTCACAGAAAAAGAATGTCTCGCCATCATTTGGGCAATTGGCAAGTTCCGCCCTTACCTTTACGGCCGGCCGTTCTATGTCTTCACAGACCACCACGCCCTATGCTGGCTATCCTCCCTCAAAGATCCTTCTGGCCGACTCGCCCGCTGGGCTTTACGTCTCCAGGAGCTTGATATACACGTCATTTATCGCTCCGGCCGCAAGCACTCGGACGCCGACGCCCTTTCTCGTTCACCACTCCCATGCGAGTCAACCTCTGCCCTCGTCTGTGCCTACGAATTCTCTTCGTTCAACATCCCTGATATGCTCTCCGAACAACTGAAGGATCCTTGGATCACCTCGCTGCTAAACTTCCTGAACACTCCCTCGCCGCATCCTTCGACCCGGACCCTTCGCCGCCAAGCCCACCACTTCGCCGTTCGTGATGGCCTCCTATACCGCCGTAATTACCTCCCCGACGGCCGGAAGTGGCTGTTGGTCATCCCTCGACACCTCCGTGCTACAATCTGTGCCTCTTTTCACGCCGCTCCACAATGCGGCCACGCCGGTGTGCTGAAAACATATGCTCGCCTTCGTCAGCGACTCTACTGGCGAGGTATGTACCGCTACATACGTCAATACATTCGGTCATGCACCGCCTGCCAACGTCGCAAGAAACCTCCCCACCCCGCCGCCGCTCCTTTGCAGCCGTTACCTTGCCCTGGCCGTCCCTTTGACCGCGTCGGCATTGATCTTTATGGCCCGCTTCCAACTACTTCGGCTAATAATCGGTGGATCATCGTTGCCGTTGACCATCTCACCCGTTACGTCGAAACGTCGGCTCTCAAATCTGCTACCGCTAACGATGTCGCTCACTTCATTCTACACAGTCTTGTTCTTCGTCACGGCGCCCCGAAAGAACTTCTAAGTGACCGCGGCCGTGTATTTCTCTCGGACGCCGTCGAGGCCCTGCTCAAGCAATGCCAAATCGTTCATCGCTACACCAGCGCCTATCACCCCCAGACCAACGGCATGACTGAGCGGTTCAACCGCACTCTGAGTGACATGCTCGCCATGTACGTTGACACCGCCCACTCCAACTGGGATCAAGTGCTCCCGTTCGTCACGTACGCGTATAGCACAGCTACTCAGACAACAACGGGGTTTTCTCCTTTCTTCCTCTTATATGGCCGGGAGCCTACATCCACCATGGACACCATCCTTCCTTATCACCCTGACCCTTCCGAGACCACCTTACTCTCCGAAGCTCACCTGTATGCCGAAGAATGCCGGCAACTTGGCCGCTCTTTCACCACACAGCAACAATGGGATCAGAAGACCGTCGGGATTCCCCGGACCCTCCAGCGTCATACCCATCTGGCGCCCTCGTTTGGCTCTGGGTGCCTTCCTCCACTCCCGGCCTCGCCACGAAACTACTGTCTCGCTTTCACGGACCTTACCGGGTTGTCCACCAAACTTCTCCGGTGACTTATATCGTTGAGCCGCTCGTTCCCTCTTCGGACCACCGTCGCCGGGGCCGCGAAACTGTGCACGTTGAGCGCCTCAAGCCTTACTATGACCCGCAAATCCTCTCCTCTCCGTAAGTCGCCAGGATGGCTCCTTTTTCGGAGGGAGAGTAATTGTAATGGGGCCGACAGGCGCAGCGCAGCGATGAAGCGGACGAGTTCAAGCGGGACAACGACGAAGCAGACGAAGTGCAGCTGGGTTTTTTTCGAACGACGCCTGTGAGTGTGCCCGTCGTGTCGCCGGTCAACGAAGATCAACCGACCTGTGCTTCAAATAAACGCCTTGACAATAGTTTCACTTTTTATAGCTATTGTGGCCCTCTGTTGTGGCCCGCAGTCGGGTGAAAAACATATATACTTTTACATCCACATGTGCTGGTATGACTTGTGTACTACTCCTATACATATTCTGATCGAAACGCGCATGCAATATCTTTTCGTTCAATAGTGATTTGAGCACCCGCCTCGCATTCGGGAGGTCCGATGTTTGATACCCAATGCCGAGGGGTACCTACTGCTGATACAATGGGCACAAGCGTTCCCCTGGCCAGGAGCTCGCCTTCTGTGGGGTCAAATGGTTGGGGAATGGGTCTGTGACCCCACGTTTAGAAGAATAAAAATATCTTGTGCCATGCCGTTATTTGGCCCCCGATTCTCTTGCTCCATAAGACATGACAATCATCAATATTTTTTCCTACACAGATCCTTCCTTCTCCAACCGTTGTTATAGGCAGTGTCGCCAAATGTGACTTCGGTGGCTTTTATTTTAATGTTTATTTACTATACTGCTAGCTCAAAATAGGAACTTACAGAGTCACATATACAACCCTACACTAGAAAAAATAAACCAGCGGGAAGAAGGTTGTCCTAAGAAGCACGACAAAAGCAACAGTAGTATTAACAAGGAAAAAAAACTAACAATTACTCCAGTCCTAAGAAGCATAATGCCGCAAGGTACATGACCACAAGCTGAGAGTGCAAAAAACGCCACCATATCAGCAACGAGTTTCTCATAGTCTTTCAGTGAAACGACATATTCATCGAGTTTGTTGCTATCAACGGCGGTAGCCTTGGGAAAATGTGCATTTAAACATATCAATAAAAGTAGGATAGTTGCACGCAAACGCGATATGCTCTCAGTTTTTGCCATCAGATAGGCCTCGAGTAATTTAAACCAGAAGCGCAAGATAAATATTTTTTTATGAAAAGGATGCAAGCTTTTCTTTGTGCACCTAGTGAATAACAGTCGTTATGTCATGCTGAATGAAAACGAACCTTACGTTCTGGTTTTGTACCCTTTCATTTTTTCCGGATAACGGGTGCGAAATGATATTCGAGCACACAAAAGGGAATAACATTTATGCGGAAATCTTTTCGCTACTGCACAATTGTGTTACTGAAACAATCCCTTCGTGTTAATAGAGCTCGTGAGGCTCTTTTAACAGCTATGGGACCCCGGTTCGCTACAGTTCAGAACATCGTGCGCGTTCAATCACAATTTTCTCCAAATAGCGACTTATTCAAAGTCCTAATATTAAGAAACTTGCAACTGACGCGTGTTGTTGTTGATTCACTTCGCAGGTTTGCCCACCAGTGCTGAAAAATGCGAGTTCTTCGTTTAACTGTGCCGGGATGTCAATGAAAAAAGATATTATAGTTTGCCTGTGCAGGCCGTAACAGCATAGTTTCAAGGCTGCAAAGAGAAGCTCAATGGGCGAAATTTATCACTCTCTGCGTGAGCTAGTTTTTCACCAATTTCACACTGAATAAAACCACTTCAGCGTTTGCTAGTGTGCGTTCAATAAACCCCTCTGTTTTTGCATTTAAATCACCAATGGTGTCTTCAGTGCTCACTTCATAACAACCTAAGAGGCAATATTGCCTGTGCTATATCTGCAATCCGTGCCAATCGGAAACGAAGAATTGTGAGTAGCATGCTTCTAAATTCGATCAGGGAGAATAAAGTCGCGATCCTCTCGTCTCTGTGGCATTAATATATTACTCTACATGTAAGAAACACCATACACTTTCCATCTGCACAATAAAGGTTAACTAAAAGCAATTTTGAATAAGGACAGATGAGCTATGAGAGGCAATGAATAATGTGTTAGTAAACACGCTAAATATATGATATGATAAGAGAATTGTAAGAGAATTTAATAGCAGCTCAAATAAATATATTTTCTTCACAAACTGAAGCTAACAGCATGAGAATTTCGGAAAACTACGATAGTCAAGAAGGAGACCTAATAACAAGTGAAGAATTGAATTTTAAATGAAATGAAAATTCAGGCATCCGTGATCCACACATTTGATCGAGGAAAACGCAGAGAATTAGCGATTGCGCTTTCTTTGAGAGCTACCATAGGTGAAAGCGATACAGTGAGCTTCAAATTTTTGAGGTATTGAAAAATGTACCGTTCGCGCTTTCTCTACGGTACTGGTCAAACATGCAACCTGAGAGTTCTGATGCGCAGCGGGACTCTGCACTCGTACCTAAAGAATAGGGACAAAAGGTCTCATTATAAAGCGCAAATTGGGGGACATCTCATCTGTAATATAAAGATTCTTTTTCTATCTTCTTACAGGCTACTTAACTTAGCCATATCACAACCTTTATGACGCGCTCTCTTGCCGAATGATTTTATTTTTATTAGGGCAGCATTCTGGTACTGCTCAAAACAGAGCTACATTACATTTCAGCAAGGACAACGAAGTAGAAGCGAAAGAAAAACAAAAGTGTGGCAAAAAGATGAATTATAACAAACAAAAGTATCGGGAAACATTGATGACATATTCTGCCCAGAGAATACAAAAAAAAAATAGCAGGGAGGATTGTGGCCCTGCGAACACATTCAAAGTTTGCCCAAGTGTCGATTGGACCATAACACTGAACGAATGTATGCGCACAATGCCGTGTTTTATATAATTTTTAAATCGTTACTGTGGCTGTTTTTTGCCCGCAGTCGAAGCTCTCACCAGTGGCATGTGAAGCCAATTGCGTGCCTGCTGATCAGCTAGGGTAGAACATTCTACCGCCGATGTCGGACGTGTCAGGTAGGTTTACGGTATAGTGGCCTTCTAGTACACTATAAATATGGCACCGAAGTCCACATCGGCGTCATCCGTTTCAATTCACCCAATTCAACACAAATGACTCCCCCAATTCTCCCCAATTAACTCACATTACTCGGAATTCGGGACATCCGCTTCAAGCTTCATTGGCGACCAGTACGTGGGGCACGCCTTCATGTATGAAAAAATAGCGCGCTGAAATAATTCTCGAAATAAGGTGTAAATAAAATTGACTGAGTGGCTGCAGAACAGAACGCGATAGGCCGCAAGACATAGCAGCAGGGGCTGGAAGCTGTCCTGGGTTGAATCGAACAATCCGTGTTTATTTCACCCGGACGAAAGGCAGATGACCCAGAAGAAAAACTCTGGTGAACTTGACGGGCTTCTGGGCCCATTTTAAAAGCGCGGCAGAGAAAAAAAGATTGCAGCGCTTCAAATAAAATAAAAAGCAAAAAAAGGAATTTACAGGAAGAGAAGAGAAATCATGGAGATGAACACAACCAATCGATCATAATTAAGAATAGCATACAAAACCTGTCCACATGAGCTCAAAACTTTGGGACTTAGAGCGGACAACACACAGCAGTGTAGTATAACAGCGTCAATTTCAAACTACGGAACAAACGCGCGTTCCCAGTTTCGGCAATACCTAAGCCGGAGTACCTGGGTTAGAACCCGAAGGCGGCCGCCGCGTTTCGATGGAGGCGAGACGCAAACCACGCCCGTGTGCTGTGCGATGTCTGTGCACGTTAAAGATAATCAGCTGGTCGAAACTATTCCGCATACCTATTGTAATTAGCCACTTGCTATTGCTACTCCATCAAAACGCGGCCGCCACAGTCGGATTCCAACACAGGTACTCCGGCTTAGTAGACGGGCCCCTTAGCCACTCAGCCACTGCAGAGGGTACACTTGATAGACAGCGGGGCCACCCTGCCACCCTGGCAGGTGGCCGTTAAATTAATGGTTGACTGCGAGAGGTTAGCCACCCAATGAACGCTGCGGCCCATTGCTGCAGTGCCGCATGTCTGCACGATGTTCTCAGCACTAATCCATACAGCCCACATAACTCTCTCACCATCGCCAAATTCCTCAAAGTGTGATTGAAGCGTCTGCTGAACCAGGTTGCCCGTTATGCTACCTTCCTTTCCTCAAAATCATCGGAATACAGAACTCTGTCAACGCTAACGCCAATGAACACAATGAACGCCTACGGCCAATAGCTTAAGTTCCGCGTCTCTGCCACAACGTTGCCAAGGCCAACGCTTGCAGCGCACATCTGTCACTACCGTCCGTAGCTTAAAGCGCGACAGGTGTCCATTGTCCCAGGGGGCCAATTATGCGTCTTCACTTACGGCGCGGTTCAGGTGTCCGCCGAGATGTGAAATAGATACTGCGCCATTTCCTTTCCCAAAAACCAATCTTTATTTCCGCCTTTCCTCAGCTTCCGAAGCGCCCGTTGTTTATCGGTTTCTGCACAGCTGCGGCTCGGCGACGTCACGTGGTTCTCCTCGGTTCAAGGCCATAGGAAACGCATGCCAAACAAGCCACGGAAAGCAGTAGCCAACTTTCCGCTTTAGAACCTAAATTGTCGAGCTTATCCAAACCTGCCGCGAAGGCTAAGTGGTTAGGGCGCTCGGCTACTTATCTGGAGTTCCCGGGTTCAAACCCGACCGCGGCGGCTGCGTTTTTATGGAGGAAAAACGCTAAGGCGCCCGTGTGCTGTGCGATGTCAGTGCACGTTAAAGATCCCTAGGCAGTCGAAATTATTCCGGAGCCCTCCACTACGGCACCACTTTCTTCCTTTCTTCTTTCACTCCCTCCTTTATCCCTTCCCTTACGGCGCGGTTCAGGTGTCGAACGATTTATGAGACAGATACTGCGCCATATCCTTTCCCCCAAAACTTATTATTATTATTATTATTATTATTATTATTATTATTATTATTATTATTATTATTATTATTATTATTATTATTATTATTATTATTATTATTATTATTATTATTGTTATTATTATTAAACAATATAGCATGTCATACCATGTCAAACACTTTTGCGACATCCAAAAAGAGTACACATGTTACAAGATTACTTTCAAGTGAAGAAAATAAATGGTCAGTCATTTAATGTAATGAGGCTTGAATGGCTCTTTTTTCAATAAAACCTTACTGGCATTTGGAATTTTCTCCATCCCCCGATTTCTAAATTTAGCAGTTCATTGGTATGAAGGCAGGTTTTTCTAAAACTTTTGCTAAACAAGGCAAGATGGAAATAGGGCGATAAGTTTGCACACTCTAGGGATCATCACCTTCAATACGGGACCAACAACTGCTGTTTTTTAAAGCGCGGAGGACTGCCTCCGCTTAAAATTATTCCGGTTAGGGTACCTAATAACACTTTCTTCAGAACGAGGAAATTCCTGTAAAGATCAAACATGCGGATTTTATCGACTCCTGGTGATTGATGCCTGCCAAAGCTGGCTAATAGGGGGTAATATTCTTCCGTGATAAAGTCAAGTAATTGTGTTACAACGCCTTGAACAGCAAATCCGATAGCTGAATCCGTTTCCTTCTGTTTATCACGGAAGAATATTACCCCCTATTCGCAAGCTTTGCAGGCATCAATCACCAGCGAGTCGATAAACTTAATCAAATTGTTCTGACATCGTTACCGAGTTAAAGGTAAACCTCTTCTCGATTATAGAGACCACCTGCTTCGTTATGCTATTGATGGAAGCGGTTTCTGTTGCACGAACGCTCGGCAGCACGAATTATAGCATTTCTTTTATTTGGAGAAGTTCTAAACTGAGTACGCAGAATGCTATCACTGGGCATGCGTCTCCAGTGTTGCCACAGTAGTTACTTTTCTTTGATAGCAGACAAAACCACAGTTTGTCCTCTGTTGGTTTTAGAGGCGTTGGCGGACATAAACATTCCCTTCAATGGAGTTCTGAATAGCATGCATCGAGCGTGAAAAAAAAAGATCAGTGTATAGTTCGGACCTACGGGTGATTTTGAACATTCCTGACAAGTCGAACAAATCTTCAAGTTTATCGAAACTAACAATGTCAGTAACAGACCGACAAATGTTAAATCCAGAACATGACGAAAGAGAAGGAAAGCGCCCCTGAGAGGCAATGACGTAATAGTCAGCCAATTTTTGCTGTATTACTGCACCATGAACTAAAGAAATCTTCTTGTAGGTGTTAAAGTTATGAATACAACATTTTACTAAATAATTAAGAAGTAATTCTTCCTTACCTTGATGCTCAGTGGTGCTTTCAAGGCCGTGTTTTGCAATTTTATCTAAGTTATCACAAGCCGAGGGCACTGTGAGATTAAGAATATAGATATTGAAATCGCCTACTGGACATATGCTAGGGTGTAAAGCCGACCTCAGTAGAAGCGCTTCCACCTGACTAAGGAAGGGTGGTTACTTCAAGGTGGTCTATATATTGCCAAGATAGACAATTGGCTAAACTGGCACTACCGGGTTGCATTCACGTGTATACTGACGGTTCCAATCTTCAAAATTCTTCGTCGTCCGCATTTGTGATTCCGCATCTCAATAAGCAACAGATATGTAAATTGGCTCACGCGATAGAATCAATGACTGTTGAGATTTACGCTATTCATTTGGCTCTCCAGTTCATCTCATCGGTATGAGAGGTGTGTATGTGGGCAATGTTTAGTGACTCCCAACACGGATTGAAATCTTCTGTCAGTGCTAGTTCCATACCGTGGAAAGCTAGAGTGCAATACGAATTTCTTAAAGGGTTTCATAAGGGTACCAAAAAGCAGCATATTATATTTTCCAAAGGAAACCCTCATATTGCTTTATTCTTGGAAGCACCGATGCGGATGCAGCCGCTAGGCAAGCACACTCTAAGGCCCTCACTTCTGGCCTTCAGCTACCGAGAGGTGCATTCTGCCGTTTCTTAAGTATATGCGTAATAAAATGAACGAAAAAATGCTGTTTGAGGCAGACTATAGACGTTCTGATCTACATTTCGTCGATTCGTTGCTGCGGTTCAAAATTCCATTATCTATCAGCAGAAGCTTAGAAAAGCTTCTTCGCCACTTGCGTTTTGGAACGGCTTACACGGAGTACTTTCCTCATAGAATCGGCCGCGCAGACAGTCCACGGTGTGCGTGTGGCCAAGAAAATGAGGATGTAACTCACCTATCCTTGGATTGCCGAGTGCATGACAACTTCAGGTGGCGATTGAAGACGGACTTGAGCGCTCTTGAGACAACACTGTTAAGTGTACAAAAGCTGTAAGGCACGTGACCGACGTGTGGACTGCGAAAGCTAGCACTTGTGGCGTTGATATTCCTTGAGAACAGCGGCTTCTTTAGGAAATATTAGTCGAGTAGAATTGGATTAGTCCATGTTGGAGCTCTTACCTCTGTGAGTGCTTCAAAATCTTTGGTAGTTGCTTTTTCTTTGTTTGCTGCAAACAAGCTCTTCATTTTTTTGTGTGAATGAGTGCTTTAATACCGTTGCTCTTTGCTTTTGCTGTGTGTACTGCAAACAATCTTATTTTTGCTCTTTTGTACTCGCTCATTTATATGTCTTATGCATATCGTATTAGGTACTGTTCGATTAAGATTCATAGCGTTTATTTTGGCTATTTAATATAACTTGTCGTGACGCTTGTACATCGTTTTATAGGCTCTGTACAGTTTGTGTTATGTTGATCTGTGTATTGCCAGGCCAAATGGTTTCTATGAACTGGTGAAAAGGAATGGCGGAGCCCCTATGCGGTACCAACTTCTCCTTTCTTGTTCATGTAAAAAAATTATATGGCTCACGAAGCCGGAAAAACCGGCGTTATCTTTGTTCACGCAAGACGGTCAGAAAACTCACGTGACCATATGACGTCACCACCAGTGCCTATATCATAAGGAAAGAAAGGAAAAAAAATATTATCCAAAAGTTCATTTCGAGCCACGATGGCGCGAACATATCAGCTCCGGTGACCAATTGATTGCTACACTATGCCAACCCCACCATTTTCGTTGTTTATAAGCATGGTATTTGTAATAGTGAATCAATGTTCTGTGTACATGAACTATGTACGAACCATGAAGAAAACAATCGTAAGTCAGCCCAATGCATAATAGGACTCACCTAGACACCCAAGGACGTGAAACGACAGAACAAAGGGCACATCAGTACTGAATCATGATACGACACACGTAAGCAACGATGCCCTAAAAAAAAGGCAATGAAGAGTACAGCACTAGGAGTGGGTGCCACTGCGCTTTAAATCCAGTCTGGGCATACAATTCTTTTCAATGAACAATCATTTTGCCGGAGGTGTGGTCACTTGTAGAAACAACAGGTTCGCAATGTCGGTCCATCATGCGCGTTTTCCAGAGGCTGCGTGGTCCAATCAGAAAAACATGTCAAAGGGTTCATCAGCAAATGGCACTGCAGTGATATACCGCGCAGGATGCGGTGTCAAATGGAGCTTTTCTATTTAGTGTCCGTTGCAACATATACCAAAAAATGTACTGCATCTTTGCAATCGAGAGAAACAATTCCCAATAGTTTCTGGAGTATCACAAAGGCGGCAGATTACCGCGGACAGAAATTTGCCCTTATTTCGTACCATGTTTTGACGAGCAGTGTCTCGCAATGTAGCTTATAGAAAAATATATTGGTAAACGGCGAGACAGGCTTTTTATGCACTCTTTTGAGAATGTCATGTCTTGGTATACGAAAATACACAGAACGATATCTGACCGGAGCGAAGAGCATACAAATTAAAACCTTGTACAATCGTTTCCTCGACACTGAAAGCAGGAACTGGGCGGAGAAACGAACAAGCACGAAATGAAAAGCAAAATATACCTCATGCCTGAAGCCCCACAAGCATGGGCGATCAGAAACATTTAAGACACAGTGAGGTTCGGTAAAATATGAACTAAATTTAGTGTCACGGAAAAACATGAAACGCGAAACTATCTGCCGGGCGCAAAGGTGGACTAAACCAAGACAGCCAGCACTTACAGGTTGAAAAATGTTTTCACCACTCATATATTCAAAAACGAATCCGACGCAAAAGTGGCGAAAACCCGATGAATACGCTTTATTGTTTGCACGCTGGATATAGAGTCTTCTGCAAGGAATAATTTGAAGGACCAAATAAATTTTAGTGGCGACAAGCAGATTACATGCGGTCGCCCAGCAAAAAAAAAAATGGCAGTGGCGTACAATTGCTAACCATGGAATTCCGCGAAAAGCAAGCACGCTTTCCAAGCGTCTCAGGCTCGTCTATGGCAGTTCCGCTACACGCTCCCGAGATCCGTTCTGTATATTCCCACGCGTCCGCATGGCGATGACGTGGTATCGCATGGTCTTACGACACCCTCGTCTGATCTCATCACGTGGCTACCCGTCACCCCATCTCAATGTTCTTAAGGTAAATGGTCTGCCCAAAGGTCACCCAACGTCAAAGGTCAACTAAAGGTAGTGGTTCAAGGTCAGGGGTAAAGGGTTCGACAACATAACTGTACCACATATGGCGATGCATGGCTGGCATGGTTGGGCTCAAGGTCGTTCAACGTTATTCTCCGGCCTACGCGACGACTGCTTTACCTAGCGCAGTTAAGCTTTTCGCTTCAAAATATCAGAAGACACTTAAGCTTGCTACGAGGAGGAATGGTGGTAGAGGTTTTATTAAAAATAATAGTAAAAAGGAAGGAAAAGATTTTTGCTAGCCCCGCCATCTGCCATCGATACTGAAGCACCTGAGCTGGGGCAGCGGAAATAAACGATAGCAGGCAGAATGGAGAAATGAAATGAAAGAGGTGAGGGGACAGGAAGAGAGGATAGGGGGAGAAGGAATATGTACAAACTATTTACACAATAAGAAATGTGTCCAGGTTGTGCGCGTGATTAGTTCATTTTAGAGGAATTAAATCACACGCGCATAGCACTGTGCTCGCTCACGAGTGCGCGCACTGCCCTGCGGCCTCAATAGCGTCTTGATGGAGTCTGGTAGTATTCCCTGCGCCCTATAGGCCGCGAGCATATCGTGACGAGCATCGGCGAACGCGGCACAGTGTAGGACCAGGTGTTCTAGTGTTTCCACTGCACCGCATCCGTCACACACATCACTCGTCGCGATTCCGTGACGCACCCGTCGTTCCCCGGGCCACACGCAGCCAATGCGCGAGCGGAGGATCATTGCACGTTGTGACCGTATAAGTGCGCGACAGCCGGTGACACTGTCGATGGGCTCACCTCCCGCGATGCGTGGGTCGGGGTGCTGCTTTCGGAGATGGTCGTGGATGGCCGCACGCACGTCCTCCAGCGCAAGGGGCAGATCGCTGGCAGGTAGTTGGTGTGCAGCCGTCGCGAGGTCGTCAGCTTCTTCGTTGCCTGCGATGCCGCAATGACCGGGCACCCACTGTGAACGCACGGCACAACCTCTCTGTGCGAGGCGCTCGATGCGTGAGCGAATTTCCCGCACTAGTGGGGTACCGCGGCCGTTAGATTGCAGGCGGCTGAGGGCGGTGCGGGAGTCGCACAGCAGAGCACTCCTGGGCGGCGGATGGCCGAGGGTGAGCAGCATATCCAGCCCGAGCCGGATCCCCATCAACTCCGCCGTGGTGGAGGAGCCCAGGAAGGCTGCGTGTTGCTGGCTGTGCAGTCGCAGGGCGGGGATGGTGACCGCCGCAGCAAGGGAGCAGCTTTCGCGGGCCACTGAGCCGTCGATGTACACGAGGGGATGGTCCTGGAGCTCCTCGTGTATGACGGCTCTGGCCAGCTGCTGCACAGCACAGAGGGGTGTGCTCCGCTTTCCCGCAATGCCGACGATCTCTCGCTGTACCTCCAAGGCAGCAGGCCAGGGCGCGCAGGAGCCGTAGGGGGGTGGGCCTTGTGTCAATTCCTCATGCTCGAGTAGCGCCGCGCCCATTCGTGAGCGTGGGTGCGAGCGCATACGCTGCAGCAGCGAGCCGCCGTCCGGCGCGCGGTGAAGCCGGTCGATGTGATTCAATGCCCTGCGCGCTGCTTGGAGCTCAAGTGGCCACGCTCCTGCCTCGGCCAACGTTGCGGCGCTCTGCGAGTTTCTGGGCAGGCCTAGGCACACGCGCAGGGCCTTGCGGTGCTGAAGCTCGAGTTTCTTCCAGCACGGCTTGCGCACCGAGACGAGCGGCAGCGCATACAGCACCGCCTCAAAAGCTGCGGCATTGTATAGACGCAGCGCGGCTTGCTGGGAGATGCCCTGGCCTCGAGCGGTGAGCTTGTGCAAGGCGGCGGTGATCCTCTTCATCTGCAGACAGGCCTTGGTCGACGCGGCGCGGAAAGAAAGGCGCCAGTCGATGTCCAGGCCAAGGTGCAGGCATGCGAAAGCATGCGTTTTGAGGAAGGCAAAGGCAACAGTAGCTCTCCCATCTCGACATCTTGGAGCTCTCCTCAACCGGGCGTAATGCATGCAACTAAAGGTGCATATTTCGTCGGTATAAACCCCTGTCGTAAGCTAGCCTCTAACTTCACTAAGGCGTGTGAGCCCTATGCAAAGAGAAATGCTATGACAGCACCCGGAAGGCTGTATAACGAACGGTTGCTTAAAATTTTTATGGGAAGGTAGTGGGAAATGCTGCTGCCATATTGCGGTAAGCCAGTGACGCCATCGATGGGATTTGATCGAGAGAGAGAGAGAGAGAACCGGCGTATTCAGCATGGTATGGCCGATACCTGACACCTGATTTAATATCTGCAGCGGGTCCTTGGACCTAAGATATTAAACTTATTTTTGGACTATTGCGGAGTGCTTTGCTTGAAGCACTCTGGCACGGGTAGGCCCGGTATTGCACTGCCTCCGGGATCGACCCTGGGCATATTAGCGCGGCGCGTCTTTTCTTACACTCTTTGCTCTGCTATCCTTTACCCCTCCTACTTTCAGCACGCGGCAGCGAGCGTGGGTCGGCTTGAGCCAGTAGGCATGCCCGTGCTTTTTCCTCTTCCTTCTTCCTCTCAGAAACATAAATCAATCATTCAATCGAGAGAGAAAAAAAAAAACTTTATTGTTGAAGAGGAATTGGGGGCATGACCCCATTGCGCACAAGTGTTAATGTCCGTAAGGTTCATAGCATTTGCAGCCAGGCCGGTGGCGATGGTCTGCACGTCCGGGTCCTCCGAGCGCAGCAGTCTCTCCCAGTCCTCACAGGTCTTGAGTTCCTTTAGGCCGCGCGGGGGAGGGTCCGCCGGGCAGAGGGAGAGGATGCGGAGGGAAGAGGTGAAAGGTTCTGGGCAGGGATGATAGTAGGCTAAGATCAGGGGTGAGGAAAGAGTGTGTGTCTGCAGTTTGCGCCAGGGTGTTGCGTGTTTGTTATCTAGGGAGGGGTGTGGTGGAGGTAGAGCTGGCGCGAGGCTCTGTAGGCCTTCGTCAGCTCGCTGAGCAAGTTCATTCGCTTCTCGCGAATTCCCGATTCGGGGACACCTGGGCCTGGTTTAAAGAACCTCGGCCTAAAGGTATCGACATCTTCACTGATTAGGGGGCTGGGATGGGGAGATGTGTGGGACCTCGGTGTGACATCACATTACGTAGGTGTCAAGTTACGTGTTATGATGTCACACTACGTCGTTTTCACGTGACGTGTTTGATGTCACACACATGATTAGCCTTAGCTCTACCTAATTACGTAAATAAATTTGTTAACTATCGTTAAATAAATATGTGACGTCATAACCTTCATCACGTGACTCATCGGGACCGTTCCTTGCCGTTCCTTGTTCACATGACTGAGATTGAGTTAACTAAATTTTCTGGATTAATAATAGAGAGCCCATGGGGATGCGATCGGCTCGTGAAGTCACATGGTGCTGTTCCTTGCGGAAATGGCTTTCATATTGAGCCATCTAATGCTATCGCATTAAAAATTGAGAGACCATCGGGACTACGCTGCGCAACACTGCGCCCGAAAATGGGAATCTATTTGCGATGGGTTTAGGAAATCTGTTTCATCAAATTCTATTCGGGGGCTGCGCAGAGATCAGCTTCTCTGGCCACTGCACTATATTTCGCCACAGCCGAACACCCAACGTGTATTCTTTCGCATTCGCATCACGTAACTTAAAGGGGAGCTGAAACACTTTTTGAAAAAAACGAGTTTTGGACGCAATTTTGCAGTTTTCTGCTCCCTGAACTCAAATATCACATTAAAAATAAAGGTAGAGGACGATAAATAGCTTTGTTTTGCAAAAATAAGCGCCCACCGCCGCAGGAAAGCGCGGTGACCCCCGTCGCCACCTGTGGTTGGTTGAAACATTCGTGACGTCAACTTCGGGTGCTCTCCCTGCTACCGCGACCAGACTATGACGCAGGT
This sequence comes from Amblyomma americanum, assembly GCF_052857255.1. NCBI lineage: Eukaryota > Metazoa > Arthropoda > Arachnida > Ixodida > Ixodidae > Amblyomma > Amblyomma americanum. Next base: position 146,532,161 of record NC_135502.1, on the reverse strand, counting down.
GGCTAGAAATGCGCTCGTGTTTATTGTGAATTTGCACGCAAATATTTATCCTTATGGAAGGCTTTCATTCCACAGTTAAGCTCGGTACTTCCCCATGCCTTTTTGAGCCTGACGCGTCCCTAGAAGGGTGTTCTACTACGCCCCCGTAGAGCGACAGTTCGTCGTTGGCTGCCAGCGAAAGCGACGAGGCATTTTCACGTGTGGGAAATGTGAACTGGTAAGTATCTCGATTGCTAATCGGATCCCGCGCATTCAGATGCTACTTTGTTGATGCGGCGTTACTCCTGACGAGGCCCTACAACTCAAGTAGCTCACTGCGGCATTTCTTTATTGCATTTGGTCGCGAGGAGCACGCAGGTGTAGTGCAGGCATAGAACGCGGTCAGTGTTTGAGCGCGCTGGCACAACACTTTATCCCGGTTTTAAACGCAGATTATCGAAAAATAGATTCGAAAAACAGGCTGTTACAGCAGTATTTGCGCGTGCCGTACGATAGCCTGATTGACGTACGACACTCGGTTTTTAACTTGCGTTTTTCCAGTGAACTCAAATTATTCAGCATGGGCACGTTCGCTTTTCATATTTTCAGAGTAATGCATAACACCACTTTCGACTTTTTGCCTGCAGGCTTGGCACTGAAGCATTTCCGGAGCGTTTAACCTTCTACCTCAGGTGTTCCTGCATGCACTGCACAGTAATGACTGAAGAAGAAGACTGCTTTTGTTGTCAAGAGATCCCTGAGATTGCTCGAAAGTAGAAGCTGGCGCGGTGCATCACAACAACGAAAAGTTCAAAGATGTATGTCTCAATAAAGCAGTCCTTGAAGTTGCACTGGCGTGGCAGGAACCCAGTGCATCATCGAGAAACAACAGGGGCTCTGTGAACAGGTGAGGAGCACATGTGGTAGCTTGGGCAGTTTCATTGGCCTGCATTCTTTATTTTAGGAGGATAGGTATGCTGCATATGGACAGTTTGTGTACCTTGTGTGGAAGATACTGGGCAGGCACAACAGAAGAATCCTGCCGAGCTGCGTGCTCAGTGCTGTACGAAAAAAAAATATCCATCTGCAGATGGCAGTTATACAGGATTCAAGCATCCTTACACTTGCTGAGGTAAGTACACATTATGAAGCCTATATAGCTATGTGCACAAGTGCTTCCTCTAATGTGAAATTATTTGCACCAGAAGCCAGGCACACTCGTGTAGGTGAGGATACACTTCTGTGGCGAAACGTTAGAAGAAAATGACGGCCGATTAGCGTTGATGCACCAAATCCGATTTTTGTAAGCTAGAATTCTGGTTTTTACTTCGGTGTTGGTGCTCGGATTCACTGCGCACTGATGGCATGTGATGAATACGACGCCATGCAGTGGAGAGCTCGAGAGACTGGCAGTTCATGGTTTGTATGGTTTAATGTCGCAAAGCGACTCAGGCAGTGACGGACGCCGCAGTGTGGAGCTCCGGATAATTTAGACCACCCGGAGGTCTTTAACATGCACAGCCACCGTACAGTACGCGGGACTGCAGCATTTTAGCTCCGTCGAGAGTAGACTCGCACTTAAACACTCGTGTCATCGGCTACGGCGATCGGATAGTGGTCTGATGCAGTAACCAACGAAACTTACCAGTTCGCATCATCGCGGGTTGGAAATCCACTCGCGATCATAAAGTTCTTTCTTTACATTATTTTAATTCCGATCAAGTCTAGCCTGAGAGACCGTGGAAGGGCAATAAAAAACAAGAAGGGACATTTAAGATCCGACATGATTGCGATAATGGGTTAACGCCCAAATATACGGGATTGCTCATTATTCACTTTACGTTAATAGATCGGTCATTACCGATGCGTTAATAGCGGTTAAGGTTTATGGTTTTTGGAGTTTAACGTCCCAAAGCGGCTCAGTGTCTAAGAGACTCCGTAATTTAGGACTCGGGACAATTCCTACTATCCGGGATTGTCTAGCGTGCACTGGCTTCACATATCACACGGGCCTGTAGCCTTTCGCCTCTATTGAAGTGAGGTAGCTGCGGCCAGGATCGAACCCGCGTATTTCGGACCAGCAGCAGAGGACCGTAATCACTTAGCCATGGGGGCGGCTAAGTGCAGCAGTTAAGTGGTGCGCCACTGCCCGTGACGGCAGGTGCTGCCACCAGTTGTGGTTGTAAGACCCACGTTGCTCCTCCCGAGCAACCTCTTGCACACTGAAAATTTCTTCCGAGCGGGGAGTCCAACTGCGGTATTTTCGGTTGCGAGCCAGGCACGCTTCCGATCAACTCCCACTAAATATTTTTGAATAAAAAGTAGTTATTACAGATTTGTTCTGTTCAATGTGCATAAGACTGTATTCAGCGACATCAAAATCAACCTAAAACCAAAACATTCCAACGAAGCCAGTCACTCGAAACAGGCAAGACTTAGCATGCCACTAACCCGGATCGCCTGTCTTGTTCGAATTTCTCTCGTCGTGGAGTTCCTGAAGATGGCCACTCATTTGCCGCGAATGAGATTTAGTAATAGCAAAAGCATTGTGAATGAATGTGTCGCTTGACCACTGCTAAGGCGGTCGTCACTGTTTTCGATTAGGTACAGACTGTTTAATGCGACAGAATTAAGGAGCTCGTGTAGCGGAAACTCCAGCATCGTCGTCGTCGGCGGCGTCGTTGACCGGGAACGAAAAATCCCCAGATGAACAACCTAGAACGTAGGTGGACCACATAGGTCACGTAACTTTGTGGCGCCATCAAACCCTGCACAACGTATTGCAAGGAAACCGCGCAGTGGCCGTTGAATTAATGATTGGTTGGGAGGGGTCGCTCGGGAAGAGCAACCTGGGTCCCACAAGCCCCACCGGTAGAAACACCTTCCATCTCAGGGCAGTGTAACATTGCTTAACCGCTTCACCACTGCGCCAGAAGTGGTTTGAAGGCTCCCAAGGGTCTATGAACGTTAAGTAAAGAAGGTCCAATTCTTCATATATGGGCATTAACCCATAAAATGCTATAGCGCAATGCCCTTAAGGCAGCGCTTAAGTATACACTCCAATTTTAAACTGAATTATCGCAGCTCATTTTTGCGTATTTTCACGGGCTCCATTTTGCGAGCAGAAAAGCATTTTCTTAGAGTACGGTTTGTTCAAGGTTTGTTCTTTGTCAACGGAGCTGCCATCCTCTTGCTTATTTTTGCAGTAAATTGCAACTGAAGCTTTACCTACTCTTAAATCGAGCATTCAAACAGTGCTAGCAGTGGAAGATGGAGTGTTTAAAGAGTTGTTTCCTGGCAGTAAAATAAAGTATAATAGATAGAGCGGTATATTTATTTACAATACTGCCAGTCCCGTCAGGGACCATAGCAGGTGGGCGAACAAAAATGACAAACATGATAAAAATTTGAGCCGTGCACTTTGGAATACAAATCAAACACACGTGAACAGAAAGGAACAAGAAAAATACAGGAAAAGGTAAACATTAGCAAGGAAAAAGAAAAATACATGTCTAGGAGTCGGGTAGAGCATTGCCATAAGGAATTCAATTAGAGCACATGGGAACACAGCAGCGGAAAAAATAAGACTTTCTTCACAATTAATTAACAATCTAATGAAGTGATGAGAGGCGGTTGAGTATGTCAGTGAAACTGCTTTATTCGTTAATTGATAATGATTCTATCCGTGACGTGAACTGAGATAATGTGGTTGCAGTTATGATTGAGGGATCAAGGCGATTCCATTCTCTGATCACGAGGGGAAAGTACGAATACATGAACGTGTCGTTATGGCATGAGTATTCTGTTATCGCGGCTGCGTGTTTATGCCTCGACGGGCGTGACTACGAGAAAGATATGTATTTTGATACGTCTATCTTGTAGTAGTTGTGCATCAGGTGAAATAAAAATTTTAGTCGTGCTTGTTGCGCTCTTGATGATAGCGTCTCTAAACCCGAAATAGCCGCGAGGTTAGTTGGTGAATCTGTGCGCTTATATTTGTTGTGTATAAACCGCAATGCTTTACGCTGTACTTTTTCTAGTTTTGTTACATTATTCACTGGATGGGGGAACCAAACTGTGGTAGCGTATTCTAAAACTGGTCGAACGAAAGTAGTATATGCGAGAAGCTTTGTCGATGTGGGTGCAAGGCGCAGACATCTTCGAAGAAAAAATAGTTTGCGTAATGCTTTCGAGGTTATGCTAGCAATGTGCGCGTCCCATCTGAGGTCAGAAGTTAGTGTGATGCCTAAGTACTTATGGTGGTGAACTTTCGTCAGAATTCTGCCATTAACAAAGTACGGAAAATCATAAGGTTGCCTTTTTCTTCTTACCGTCATGCAAACAGATTTAGTCGTGTTTACCGTCATTTGCCATGTTTTGCACCATTCGGTTATTTTGTTCAATGAATCGCTGAGTGAAATGTGGTCTTCGTAGCTGTTAATTGTTTTATAGATAATGCAGTCATCGGCGAAGAGTTTGATGTTAGAATCGATATTGTTGGTTATGTCGTTGATGAAAATTAAAAATAACACTAGACACACAAAGTAAACTCGCATGTACTATAATTATACTCGGTATTTCCTGGGAAGGACGCTCTATTTAAACAAATATGCGCAAAAGGAAATGAGATCCCGGAAGGGAGTACAATTTTTTTTTTGCTCCTTGGTTAGGAGCCGCTTTCTCAGCCTCACGCACGCAGGCCAATGAATGGCACGTTTCCAGAGCCTTTGACAACTGCATTATTTTATTCTACCAACTCGAAGGACGTTACTATGTTTTCTTAAGACGAGTTGCGCACACATAAAAAAACAGACACAGGAATAACACAAGAAGACGCGAAGAGCACAAAATTGTGCCTCTCTTTTAGGTGGGCACAACACGTCTTAAGAACGAACATGCACCAACCAGCCCCGACAAGAAGTTCTCCTACACTATGTTTTTCGTTCAGCGAATTCAGAGATGCAAGTGTTTCACAAGAGGTGGAGTACAGAGGTAAACGGGACTCCTGCTGAACCACACAACGAGATAGGATAGGATAGGAAAACTTTTATTGAATCATAAGTATTTAGGCGATCAGAAGTCTTCTTGCTTGCTTCGCGTGTCGCTGTCTTCACGCTGCGCTGCAGGGAAGGCTTCTTCAGCAAAGGGTGGTCCCTCAGTCCAGGGCTCCACTGAGTTTGGCTGCATCCCTTGCGTGCTCTACCATCCTCTTTTGGACGGCGAGCTCGCAGCTGACGAGCCGGCTCTCCCAGTGCTCCGCACTCGGGGGTTTGTGTTCTCGGAATGCATTGTTTCCTTCGCATTCCCATGTTATGTGAAATAGTGTGGGTGTGGCCCCGCACCACGGGAATGTGCCCCTATATTGCGTTGGGAACATCTTGTTGTATATAAAGAGGTTGGGGAAGGAACCTGTTTGTAATCTACGCCAATCTGTTGCCTCCTCCTTTGTTAGTGCTTTATGCGGGGGCGGATATTTATATCTCACCCCTCTGTGATGTTGGAGTAGTTCTGAATAGCTGTCCCCGAGGATCATGGCGCTCAGACCACGGCTCTCCTGCTGCTGTCCGACTCGGAAACAAAAAGCTCGAGCTAAACCATCCGCCGCCTCATTGCCCCTTATGCCCTCGTGCGCAGGTATCCAGATTAAATTATGTTGGACTGTTATGCTCTCTGAGAGGTTGCACTCTCTGAGCACCTTAAGAGCAGCTTTGCTAATTCTGCCCTTCGTATAATTTCGACAGGTCTCCTTTGAGTCCGTGAGAATATTCAATGATTTGTTCTCCCTATATCCTTTTGCGGCCGCCAGCGCTACGGCTAACTCCTCGGCGTCCTTTATACTCCAGATTTCCGTGGATGCCCCGGAGGTTAGTTCCCCATCTTTGTTTACTACCACTGCCGTACCTATGTATTTGCTTCTGGCTACTTCCATAGCGCTTGCGTCCGTGTAGAAGGTGTTATCCTTCCCCGCTAGTGTTCTTTCAATGTATTCTGCCCTGGCCTTCCTTCTGCCTTCGTGGAGCCTGGGGTCCATGTTCTTTGGAATGGGGAAGACTAGGATGGACCTACACTGGAAGAGCACTGCTCGACAGAATAGGCTGCGAATACATTGACACAAAGCGGTACGAAGACACAACGAGAAGAAAGTTGTAACGATTCTTTAACTACGTCTGCCCGCAGAGGTGTGCGCTGGCAGTTCAACTCTATGGCACTCTTCGCCTAAGGAGAAAGACAAACACACTGCTAATAATAGTACTCCAACTGTGCATTTTGTGTGCATGTGCATTTTGTCTTTTATTATGCGGTTTTCATGTCATCACTACCACCTGCCACTTTCGGCTTTCAAGTTTCGGTACCTTTATGTTATCGTTTTCATGTACTACTCGTTTAATTTTTGCTGAGCACTTTCACTCCTACACTCCCACTTGTGGGTGCCGTCTTTAAAGGTTTTCCGAAGATCTTACGTTGTTCTGGTTTGTTTTTCATGTGTTCATCCTGCCTTAGTATTGGTTCTAGAATCACACGTGCGATGTTCTATACCAGCCATTGCGATTCTTCAATAAAATTTCAGTTGCAATTACCGCCCTGCATTGTCGCCTTCCTCTGTCTGCTATGGTTTAATAGTTATGTCTCACCAACTGGCCTACAACTTTACTCCCCTCACACCAACTCGTTCACTATTTTTCAGAGCGTAGCGCTTCTTAGCGTGCAGAACGATATGCACGGGAAGTTTGTGTGAAAGACTAAGCTTTCCATTGTCCGCTTCGCCTCGTTAAGTAGAGCCTGAGTAGAAAGCATCTATACACTATAGGGAATAGCCCACTTCTCACCATTGCCTTGTCACGGTTATGTTGAAAACGCTCACTTCACGCGGTGCTCCAGATATAAATAGTACAATGCTCCTTATAGGAAAAGGAGGGGACACCCAGCGAGGGCAGAAGATTTTTTTTCTTCCGTTTTTTTCGAGTTTCATGAGAGAACTATCGATACGAAGGTCGTTGAATTTCAAGTGGCTCATGAGCTGGACCTGTGCAGGAAGGTGCGCTTTTGTCGCTGCTTGTTATTATCTGATCTCTCCGTGCAGTTAATGCTTCTGGCGGATCGACAGCAGTGTCCTGGAAAGCAATAGCTGCGCTCGACGATTGCGAGCTTCGCGCATAATCGCAAGAAACTTTTTTCTTGTTTTCGGCGAAAAATTTCTATGGCGATGCCGCTGCAAAAACGGTGACCTCAGGCCTAATTCCTGCATAGACCTGAACACAGCGATGGAGGTGACGGGAGGAACAACAGCTTGCGATCATATAATTTTCGCGTAGGCTTTCCTAATCTCTCAACGCAGGATAATGTGAGGGGTTCGTTCAGCTACAGGGGTGTATGTTAAGTCGTTTTAGGCTGCGGACGGCGCAGTACGCTTTCATTTTGATTACTGGGGACCTTCCAGTTTGTTAAACGAGTTAAGGTTCGGGTCAACATGCAATGCTTGTGCAATCTTCAGAGCAGAGGGGGAATTAAGTTTCGGTTTACATAGGAGATTCCTCCTAACTACCGTGAAAACAAGGCAACAGTGTTCTCCGGTGCGGCAGCTGGTTGTTAAATACAACTGGGGTAGCGCACTTAGCCAGTGTTTAACCAGTATTAACAGTGTCGAATAAACGGCAATACAACACTCTGTAACAAAGTGGTGCTGCAAAACAGGATGGAAAAAGCGAGCACTTTTCGCGCATCTGCGTACTCCGTGCTGCTTCGCCGCCTCGTTGTGGTACAGACCGCAATATAGACAACTGTTAGACACTTGAGTTATAGTGTCAAGGAATTGGCTATTTGTATTTAGTTTGCCAAAGAAGAACTGCTATCTCCTTCAAATGTCAGACTTTGCTATGGTGATGTTTTGTTTGCTAAGAAGATGTTTTGTTTTCTATGGAGATGTTTTACTGTTGTATGCGAGTTTGACCGTTGATTTTCTCAAAGTTGGTCGAGTTGCACTGCACAGTGCGATATTTCTAACTGGCTATGATGACGTAATTATGAAATCGGCGCTGCGCTTCACGGACGAAACTGTTCCAAGGCGGTGGATATCAATAAAAATGAGTTCGCAAATTTGGGGCACATTATCTTTGATCTAGGGCAATAACGCTGCTATATGGTTACTTTTTAGACGAAGGTTGTTCGTAGCAGGCAATAGAAAAGTTGGATCACCGCTATGGTACAAAATCCTTCTCTATTTTATATACAAACCCTCGAAGTAGCTTGCTGATTGTGCAGGTTTGTTTTTCGAGCATTCAAAGTACAGAGACGTGTCGACCGGTATTATAAATTTTGTACTGATCCCTCTGAGTCCCGAGGCAGTTTTGCGCCTTTTTGTTTTTTCTAAGCGTTTTTTTTTTGCTTTCTACAGCAAAATCAGCTTGATAGTTCTGTGTTTGTATTATGCATATTTCTAATTATGACCACTTTGCGAGAAGCGTCCACTGTTGTTATCGTTATCATCAGCCTGAATACGCCCACTGCAGTACAAAGGAGTCTCCCATATCTGTCCAATTAACTGTTCCCTATGCAGCTCTGGCAACAATATCCTGGCGAACTTCTTAATATCATCCCCCCATCAAACTTCCTTCCAATCCTTCTACGCTTCCTTTCACTTGGAATCTGTCCGTTACCCTTTACTACCACCGGTTATCTCACCTTCGCATTATATGCCCTGCCCAGCCCATTTCTTCCTCTTGATGTCCGCGAGGATGCCATTACCTCGTTTTTCTTCCCTGACCCACTCAGCTCTCGTACTGTCTCTTCTTCACCGATCATTTTAAGGCGAAAGCATTTCGTTTCTCATGACCGTGCGAACCTAAATTAACTAAAAGTTAAAATAAATGAAAAATGCGAAATTAAAAATAAATATAAAACAAAAGAACAAGGAAAAGAATAAAACTGGAACACAGAAATTTAAAGATAAATATAAAAACAAAACAATGAACCAAAATTATAGAAAAACAGAAAAATATAACAATTAACTAAATAATGAAGTGTGGAGGGAGGAACAGAGGACAGGGAAATGCTTCTGCATTTCAGCTCAAAAACAGGCAAGTGCAAAGGATTTTTTTCCCATAAATCACCGCGTTTTCTCCTATTAAGGCTGAACCCTTTTCCTTAGACTCCATTTTTCTGGCTCATAGGTCAGTACCAGTATGATACAGCTATTATATACGTTTTTGTCATTGATGTTGGTAAACTGCCATTCATGATCTCAACCTGACAATAGCAGACCACCTCGTTCTTAATCTTCTAGTGTTTTCACTCTCATGACCCGGATCTGCAATCACAACTTGGCCTCACCGCAATTATTTCTACTGGGATGGTTGACTGTCGTTTCCAAGCCGTTTTGTTCCTGCTGGAAGGACACGCCAAGAAAAAAAAAAGCATTTTCTGTTAAACTGGAAAACTGCATACACATGTTTCAGCGAAATTGTTCCAAGATCTTCGCACCTTGTGAAGATCTTCACACCTTGTGAACTACTGGTTGGCCGGTGATAATCGTGACCACGCTACCATATTTTAATAAAGCTGCTGGATTTCAAAACCACAATAAAAAAGCGCACTTTCTCACTGTTAACTTCAGCTACAACCCATAAATGATTATTTTTTCAGCGTATTGATGAGCGCCGATTTCAGTTATATGCACAATAACTAGAGATTATTCTTTATTTTCAGTTGAGAATGAAGCCCGAGATATTAGCAAATTTTCAAATGAGCGTGCAATTGTGCGTCAAAATATTGGGCCTTTTAAACACAACATGTTCGAAGGAACCAGGTTAGGCAAAGTCAAAATGAATTTCAAGCATAAGGCTTTAATCGTTCTAGCCGAAGCGAATGAAGACGGGTAAAAGGTTTGGTTTTATATTTTCCAGTTAATTAAACAATAATTCATGCATTCGGGATTTATTGTTCAGCCAGTTCGTCTGGAGTGGCTAAGCTGAACGGATTACTACGACAGGCAGAATAAGTTCAGGTTTCTACTGTGTTTCACGGGGCGCTTCTACTCGGCGATCTTATACTTGAGCAAGTTGCGCTCTTTCATGAGCAGCTTTAGCTACCATGCCCTCACCTTGTAGTTAGCACGTGCCTTACTTTTGGCTTGTGTCCATTCCTCCCAGCCTGGAACGCTTGTGTGGGCGCTGGGCTCGGGCCGGCTCTACTTGCGGTTCTTCACGCTTGTGAGTCGTGGTTGTTCGTTTAAGCATGGTGTCCTTCGCCTCTACTCCACCATGCTAGTCACACAATATTTCCCGCAGATACGAACTACGGCAATGGCAGCGAAACAGCGCTTGCCTGAAACCTTGCGCGAAACGAAAAAGGTGCCCTTGTGCTGTATGAAATATCTTTAGGTTGTCAAAATTATTACGGCCCTTGCCACTACGGCAACTCTTCTTCCTTTTTTCTTTCAATCCCTCAGTTATCTCTTCCCTTACGGCAGAGTTCGGGTGTCCACTGAGATGGTTCTCGGTAGCATGACATGCAAGCTGCAAGTGTATGCAAGTTGCTGACGTCTGAGTGCTGGCGACAAGCGCGCCCTAACAGAGGTCTCTTCTCCACACACCTTCGGGATACGAGAAAGACACCCGGTGAGAATCAAGCTCTGTGCTTCTTCTTGAGCCTGGTGAACCGCTTCTTCGAATGCCTGCAGGAGCAAGTGCTGAAGAATATTCGATCCGGCCAGCCCAGAAGCCCTTCCACGACATAGTGACAAGTAACAATCATTGTTCAAGTGAGCGCTTGTGTTATCTGCGTCCTTCTTTGTCCTTGTTCGTGCCTGCTTGTACGTGGTTGCAATGCTACACCAACTCGCCCATCAGTCTGCTGTCTTGAGCTTCATTTCTAGTAAATTCGGGTCACTTTTTCCACGTTTCTCTTTAGATGCTGGGTTCTTCGCGTCTCTGATTGTAAATGCCGAACGCCGTGGGTGTGCCTTGACCTTTTGCATTAGCAAGAAGCTTCTACCAGATAATGTCATATTGGTTTTCGGTGGTTTTATGCGACCCGTCGGTATACTACAAGGGTATGCAAGATACTGACGTCTGAGTGGCCGCCACAAGCTCGCCCTTGCGGAAATCTCAACACGCGTCTTCGGCATCCCAGAAAGCCACCCGGGGGGAATCAAGCTCTGCGCTTCTTCTTGAGCATGGCGGGCCGCTTCATCGAATGCCTGCTGCAGCAAGCACTGAAGAATATTCGGGCTGACCAGTCCAGTGTTGACAGCCAAAAAAATAAAAAAAATGACACCCCCCTATGTTTCTTGGTTCCGGTGACTGTTGGCTCCAGTCGTAAATGTCATAACGAGGACCTCTTTCCAATCCCTTGCGTGCTCAATAGTTCATGGAGGCGCTCGAATCTGGCAGTCTTGATGCCATAGGTACCATAAGAGGGTTCTCGCACCGCTTCCATCCTCGCTGTTCGACCAGACTCCTACGTGGCACTCGCTTTAATGGTTTGGTTTATATGGGTTTAACGTCCCGAAGCGACTCAGGCTATGAGAGACACAGCAGTGAAGGGCTCCGGAAATTTCGACCACCTGGGGTTCTTTAACTTGCACTGACATCGCACAGTACACGGGCTTCTAGAATTTTGCCTCCAAAGAAATTCGGGGGCCGCGGCCGGGATCGAACCCGTGTTTTTCGGGCTAGCAGCCGTGCGCCATAACCACTCGGCCACCGCGGCGGCTACACTCGCTTTAATACAAGACATACTGCGTCCGCCGCTATAGACAAGGGTGACGCTGGTGAATACTCAGGTTTCAATCAAACTACACATAAATACCCATGAAAGCCGAAGATTGGAAACTGCCACCGTAGCTCAGCTCGCAGAGCATCAGACGTGAAATTTAAAGGTAGTCGGTTTGGATCCCGTCGGTGGCATGTGGTTTTCCTTGTGCTTTCATTGATTTCCCACTGATAAAAACTACAAAACAAATAAAAAGACATCCCATATGTTCTTGGTTTCGGTGTCCGTTGGCCTCTGTCGTTTATGTACTAACGAGCACCTCTTTCCACATAATTTAAAAGTTGCCATAGTTAAACCAATACATAAAAGTGGTTCTTTAAAAGATATTGAAAATTACAGGCCTATTTCAATTCTACCTGCGATTGCGCAGATTCTTGAAAAGCACCTATTCCAAGTTATGTACAGTTTTGTTTTCACGAATAATATCCTATCAAAGGCACAGTTTGGTTTCATTGCAGGTATAGGAACTATTTTGTTATTAGAAACTTTTACTGATATTATTTACTCATGTTTTGATAATAACCAACTCGCATGTGGTCTGTTTTTGGACGCTAGCAAAGCTTTCGATTTTGTTCGGCATGACCTACTGCTTGAGAAACTTGATGTCATGGGGTTTAGGGGTCCTTTTAATAATTTGCTGAAAGTCTATTTTTCTAATCGGGCTCAAGTTGTTGAAATCAGCGGGCATCGAAGTTCTGAATCATTTCTGTCGGCAGGTGTTCCACAGGGCTCTGTTTTATCGCCTTTGCTTTTCAATTTATTTGTAAATGATTTATCAAATGCTGTGACAGAATGTTAAGTTTTTCAATACGCCGATGACACGTTATTGTGGTCAACAAATGCTTCGTTGCTTCTGGCCTCGGAGGCTCTTAGAACAGATGTGGTGCATGTTATGGACTGGTTTTTAAATAATTCGATTTCAATTAATCAACAAAAAACTATACTCATTTTTTTCCATAATCCCCATAAAAGGATTTCGTCGGTTGAACCATTGTTCTTACATTCTTCGCATTGTCTTAATTGCTGTTGCATTCCTATTAATTTTTCAAATAGTGTTAAGTACCTTGGTATACTTTTTGACAGAGATATGTCTTGGAACAGTCACCTTACTGTAGTATGTAACAAGCTTCGTTGTTTATCATGTGTACTATACAATGTTCGATATTTATTACCTTTTCAGACTCGCAAGCTTGTTGCGCATGCTCTTATTTATGGTATCCTCAGATATGGAGTCACTGTATATTATCATTGCTCAAAAACTTGGGGAATGAAGTTAAATGCCATACTAAGAAACATCCTTCGATCCGTGGCCTACAACACGGATGCTTCACCTGACTGCAATTTGTTTTCGCTTTTACAGCTGCCCTCTTTTGATGCCCTCTTCCATCATGTAGTTATTCGTGCTCACTTTTGGGAGAGCGAATTTTTGGTTCCTTTCATTCCTGTTCGTTCTTTTCGACATCACCCCCGTTTCACGGTACCTCGCTGCTACACTCATTATGGCCACTTCACTCGTAATTATTACATACCCATAATTTTTATTTCTTTGCCTGATTCGATCTTTTCAGTTTCTTCGCTGTCACAATTAAGGAACTTCTTAAAAACCCATATGTCGGTTATTTAATCTGTTTTCGTTTTCTTGTTTGCTTTTCATATTAAGGTTTATCATTGTTTGCTTGCTTGTCACACCTGTTTTTCATATGTCATTCACCGACTGCCGAGTACTGCCCGACAAGCCTTTATGGCTTGGGCAGACTTGTCCTAAGAATTGTAAATGTGCTGTCTGAAAATAAAGGTGTTTAATATTATTATTATTGTCTGCTTAACGCCGAGACGGTTGATATTACAGATCTTGGCGGCAGCGTCCGATGAGTAGGTCAGCATCATGAATCTTGCCGAACGAGCAGTTGCCGCTCTGCAACGTCGCCGAGCTTCCCCGCAAGCTCGACGTCTTCTCTGACAGACGTCTCATGCCTTGGCTGGTCTGCGGTGATGGGTACCTCTCTGCACGCAGCGACCATGGCCTTGACGAACGACGTCTTCTCTGATGGATGCCTTCATGCCTGGGCCGGTCTGCGGTGACGGGCGTCTCTCTGCACGCAGCGACCTTGGCATTGACGAACCTTCCGCATTAGTATGCGCGATCTTGATAAGGAACGTGTAACGCCCACCATATGAAGCCTGTCGCTTGTAACTGGTTGGGGACATATGACTTGACCTGTTCTGCTTTTGACCATATTTCAGTTTCCACCACTCGCATATTGCTATATTGCCACCTGGTGTTCTCAGGTGGCGCTGAAGTGTCTTCGAAGACGTTGAAGTGTCTCGCACTGGCTGGCTGGCTGCTTGCTGTATTCTGCTGGTTAGCGACCTGTCTCCCTGTTTTCCGTTACATATTTTGGTGTAGGCGCTGGGTAAAGATCCCTGTATATGTCTCATACTCCTCCGGATACCCTGGGCTCCAGTCCTTCGCTAGTGGACACCCCCGTGCACCGTGCTAGCCGGAGAAATCAAGGCCTACCTCCCGAACACGGGCTTTTGGAGTCTGCCAGAGCACCCACCCATCGACCTGTCATGCCAGCTGCTGCCTACTACACCTTGCAGAATCCGCGACTGCCCAAACCATTCCACGGCAGTCAGCTCGAAGACGTAGAGGACTGGCTTCTCGAGTTTGAACGCGTGGCCTCATTCAACCAGTGGGACGACGCCGCTAAACTTCGAAACGTCTTCTTTAGTCTCGAGGATGGTGCACGTACCTGGTACGAAAACCGAGAAGACGCCCTAACATCATGGCACGAATTCCGCCGACGCCTGCTGGAGACCTACACCAGCACGGATCGTCGAGAACGGGCTGAACGGGCTTTGCAGTCTCGCATTCAGATGCCGAATGAGACTGTAAGCATGTACGTGGAGGATATGACTCGGCTCTTCCAGCGAGCTGACCCGGCCATGCCCGAAGATAAAAAGGTGCGCCATCTCATGCGCGGCGTTAAAGAGCAACTTTTCGCTGGCCTCGTGCGCAGTCCACCTGGGACTGTTGCTGAGTTTCTCTCGGAGGCGGTCACGATGGAGAAGATGCTCTTGCGGCGGTCTACCACCTACGACCGGCCGGTACTCGCCGCTTCACTTACAGAGCCGCTTCCTGCCTTCGGGGCTAACCCTGGTCTTCTCCGCGACCTGATCCGCTCCGTTGTGCGCGAAGAGCTCCAGGCGCTTTTCGGTGCTCCCCTGCCGACGGCCGGCTCTCTCGCTAGCCTGGTCCGCGAAGAGGTTCAAGCCTTGAGACCTTCGTTCCCGTCCGTTGACCCGCCGCCTTTACCAACGGAGTGCCGTCGTCCAACGTACGCTGAAGCCTTGCAACGTCCTGCGCCCTCTTCGGCGCAGTTTCCTCCGTCCAATCAAGGCTCGCTGTTTTCCGCACACCCCGACACGTACTACATCGACAATAGACGATCACCCCAGCGGAAGACGGACCTGTGGCGTGCTCCGGATCGGCGGCGTCTCTGCTTTCACTGCGGGGAACCCGGTCATCTGTATCGCCAGTGCTCGTATCGACAGCTTGGGCTGCAGGGGTTCCCTATCGACATGCCCCGTCCACCAAGAGGGAAACGACCCCGGGAGATCGAGGACTGCGTAGCCCAGCAGCGCATGGCGACAATTCCCCAGCGGCAGTCTCGGTCTCCATCACCACGCCGACCTTCGCCACAGCCCCAAAGCTCCTCCTGGATGGCGCAGAGACGGTCGCCAAGTCCCCGCCGGGAAAACTAAAGAGAGCGACCTCAGGGGGCGAGGCCGCTGGCAATCGATACGAACAAGACGCCCCGACAACGCGAACAGCGACCGACCGCGATTTAAAGGCAACGACTGCAGTACCTGAACTCGGAGATCGATTCTCGTTGGATATACCCGTGCTTCTCGATGGCTATAAGGTTAGTGCTTTGGTGGACACTGGCGCTGATTTCTCGATTTTAAGCGGAAAGCTAGCGGCGCTTCTTAAAAAAGTAATGACACCATGGTCCGGCACGCAGATTCGCACGGCTGGCGGACATGTCGTAACTCCGCTTGGCCTATGCACAGCAAGAGTCCAAATTCGCAGCTCCACATTTGTTGTCAGCTGCCTAGTTCTACCGAACTGCTCCCGTGACTGTATCCTTGGCGTTGATTTTCTCCGAGAGTATGGAGCTATTATTGACCTCCGAAAGCGCACTGTCACATTTTCTACCGAGAAAGCTGATGTTTACTCCGAGGACTGTCCACGCCGCGCCGCCCTTAGAATATCCGCCGAGAGCGTTTGGATTCCGCCACGCGCCAGCGTTTTTGTGAGTGTTCACTGCGACGGTCTACGTGAAGGGACAGCGGTCGCAGAGGGCAACCTGTCCCTTTTGCTCACCCACGGCATCTGCTCAGCGCGAGGTCTCATCCATCTCCGCGACGGCTGCTCTGAGCTCCTGGTGACTAACTTCTCTAACGAGCCCCGGCACCTTTTTCGTGCTACTGCCATCGCATTCGCCGACCCCTTAGCGGAGGTTTCTGAATGTTTCGCGTTCGAAGCTGTTAGACCTGTGCGCCCATCCCTTGACATCAGCCCGGACCTTTCGGTGACTCAACAGCGAGAACTACGTGCCCTCCTACTTGAATACTCCTCCTGTTTCGCTTCTTCGTCGAAAGTCCGGCAAACGGCTCTTCTCAAGCACCGCATCATTACGCCCGACGATGCCCGCCCCATCCATCAGCAGCCGTACCGTATCTCACCGAAGGAGCGTGAGGCGATCCAAACGCAGGTGAAGGAGATGCTTTCAGATGGAATCATTCAACCTTCCAGCAGCCCCTGGTCTTCACCTGTCGTGCTGGTGAAGAAAAAGGATGGGACACTCCGCTTCTGCGTGGATTATCGGAAACTGAACAACATCACCAAAAAAGACGTCTACCCGCTGCCTCGTATCGACGACTCGCTCGACAGACTTCGTCGCGCCCAGTAATTCTCCTCCATTGATTTAAAGAGTGGGTACTGGCAGATAGAGGTCGACGAGCGGGACCGCGAAAAAACGGCGTTCGTGACACCCGACGGACTGTACGAATTTAAAGTGCTACCTTTTGGGCTATGTTCAGCGCCGGCAACTTTCCAGCGGATGATGGATACCGTTCTCGCTGGACTAAAATGGCAAACTTGTTTGGTTTATCTCGATGATGTCGTCGTATTTTCCGAAACCTTTGCCGAACACCTTGAACGCCTGAGGACAGTATTAGATGCCCTCCGATCGGCCGACTTAACGCTAAAGCCCGAGAAGTGCCACTTTGGGTACAAAGAGTTGAAGTTTCAAGGTCACCTCGTGAGTGCCGATGGCGTTAAGCCCGACCCCGAGAAAACTGCTGCCGTCGCCAACTTTCCTGTTCCTGCAACAAAAAAAAGTGTGCAACGTTTTTTGGGTCTGTGCGCATATTACCGCCGCTTCATCGCCGACTTTTCAAAGATTGCCGCACCCCTGTACCACCTCACGCGCAATGATACACAGTTCGTGTGGGCTGCCGAGCAGCAGGAGGCTTTTGCCGAGCTGCGCAGACGACTGCTAACATCCCCTGTTCTTGCGCACTTTGATGAAGAGGCTGAAACCGAAGTCCACACCGACGCGAGCAACGTCGGCCTCGGCGCCGTACTCGTCCAACACCAAGGTGGCGTGGAAAGGGTCATCGCGTATGCAAGCCGCACGCTTTCTCGCGCTGAAACAAACTATTCGACCACAGAAAAAGAATGCCTTGCGGTTATGTGGGCAACCATGAAATTTCGTCCGTACCTCTACGGCCGCCCGTTCAAAGTAGTTACCGACCACCATTCGTTGTGCTGGCTTGCAAATCTTCGCGACCCATCGGGGCGCCTAGCCCGATGGAGCCTCCGCCTCCAAGAATTCGATTACACCATTGTGCACAAATCTGGCCAGACGCACGAAGACGCTGACGCACTCTCTCGCGCGCCCGTCGGGTTAGCGGATGATAGCATAGAGGACGAGAGTGGTTTTATTGGAGTTGTCAGCGCCTTAGACCTAATGACCCGCCAGCGAGCTGACCCAGACCTGCGACCTATCATTGATTATCTGGAGGGCCGAGCTTCTGTCGTACCCCGACAATTTTCTAGAAACCTGCCGGCCTTCTGTCTCCGGAACGGCATTTTGTTTAAGAAAAACTCCAGCACTGTTGACCGAGCGCACCTCCTCGTCGTTCCGGCAGATCTCCGCGCCGATATCCTTCTTGCTTGTCACGATGAGCCGACCTCCGGCCACTTGGGCTTTGCCCGCACACTTGCACGCGTGCGCCAGGCGTATTATTGGCCCAAACTTTCTCACGCCGTCCAGCGTTACGTCAGAGGCTGCCGCGATTGCCAACGTCGTAAGGCGCCTCCTCTCAAGCCAGCGGGCTTGCTCCAACCTATTGAACCCCCTCGGACGCCTTTTGATCAAGTCGGCATCGATCTTCTGGGCCCATTCCCTGTGTCATCGGCCGGTCATAAATGGATCATAGTCGCGACCGACTATTTAACAAGGTATGCGGAAACTAAAGCGGTGCAGCGCGGTACGTCATCTGAGATCGCCCAGTTTTTTATGCAACAAATCGTGCTGCGTCATGGCGCACCGTCCCACGTAATCACTGATCGAGGTACGGCGTTTACGGCACAGCTCATGCGCGACGTGTTCGAGCTCAGTCACACGAACCATCGCAAAACTACTGCCTATCACCCACAGACGAACGGGCTCACAGAGAGACTCAACAGAACGATCGCCGACATGATCGCAATGTACATAGACTCGCAGCACAAAACCTGGGACGAGATTCTCCCGTACGTCACATACGCTTACAACACGGCCACCCAGGAGACGACCCGATTTACACCATTTCGTCTGGTCTACGGACGTGACGTTCAGACGATGCTGGATGCAATGCTTCCATGCAGCACTGATGACCACCCACTCACGCCAGACGCCGAGCAGTTCGCTCAGCGCGCCGAGGAAGCACGTCAACTTGCCCGTCTTCACATTCAGCGGCAGCAGGGCACGGATGCACGCCGCTACAACCTCCGTCATCGGCACGTCGAATACCATCCGGGAGACCAAGTTTGGGTGTGGACCCCGGTACGCCGCCCAGGCTTGTCTGAAAAACTGATGTGCCGTTACTTTGGACCGTACCGAGTTTTGCGCCGCGTCACCGAAGTGACCTACGAAGTTTTTCCTGACGGGACTGTGCAGCCTCAGCATCGTCCACCCCGCTCTGAGGTTGTGCACGTTGTCCGCATGAAACCCTACTTCACGCGGTAATGGATAGTACGCTCAGTGTTCTGCTAGTTTTCGCGTGGGACACCTTCGCCCACCTCCCTTGTACATTTTTGTGTGCTTGTGCTGTTTTTTTTTCTCTTTCCACTGCCCATACTGCAACCCCGCTTTTGTTTTTCTTTTTTTTTTGGAGGGGGAGTAATGCCACCTGGTGTTCTCAGGTGGCGCTGAAGTGTCTTCGAAGACGTTGAAGTGTCTCGCGCTGGCTGGCTGGCTGCTTGCTGTATTCTGCTGGTTAGCGACCTGTCTCCCTGTTTTCCGTTACAATATTATGGTAGTTCTTTAAACCATTATTGACTAAATTATTGAATTAAATGTCTGTGTACCGTGCGCTATGCAAATCACCCACCCATGTGGATGCGGGCTGTGTGGCATGCAGCGAGTATTCTCTACGAGCGTATTTTCGCGATTGCGCTGGCATAAGAGAAAGTTCTTCAAAGGAAAATGTGAAGGCGGGAAAAAATGTGGTGGTTCTCATAAGGTCGCAACGCTCGATTGCCTAGCTGTTGTTAACAGAGACATTCGGATGCTGATATCAACCAAATTCTCGAGTCAATCAACAAAAACTGGAATGCTTGCTAAGGCCCATTCAAAAAGTTAAGAGGAATGAAAAATCTCTAGTTCTCGCACAAGATAGATGATTTTGAGTGCAAAATTTAGAGCTAACAAAAAGAATTTATTTCACTCAGAAAAATTGTAATCAAACTTGACGAGAAGAATGAGACACCGGAGAAACTGTTCAGTTTTCGCTCCAGCAGCAGGTCAGTGATCTTGAATTTAGTAGCTGACCACTAAAATTGCACGGGACGCCTTTCATTTCTGATGAAGACGTCTTTGTCTGTCTGCACAAGGTGGTAGGTGTGCTACAATTACCTCATTTCAAAGAGTTGGATATCGCAGCCTGTCACACACTTCCTGATAAGGATGATAAAGTGCCCAGGATACTCGAACGTTTAACATTGCAGCGGACCAGGAATTCATGGCTGTAAAACAAAAGGGATCTTAAGGGTTGCTCAGAACTTATCTTCGTTCGAAAGAACGTTACAATGCACAACCGAGAAATGATGAAAGAAACAAAAAATAGGGCTAAAACTAAAGGGTGTCAGTGTGTTTGGTACGCTAATGGAAAAGTTCTTGTGCGAAAAACGCAGGGTGCACACACGGTTCAAAGCAAAAGAGAGGATGGCCTTGGGAAGCTGTAGGGGCCTAATAGTTGTCTACTATCGCGCATACGACCCAGCAATACTGATATTTTCCAAAACTAAATCAAACTCCAGATTAAGTTCCGTCCGGGTCTCTAAAATGCACACACTTAAAGAGGCTCTGAGAGGGGCTCTAATAAAGTTGCAGTATGCCTGGAATGCTAAAGCACGCCGCTTCACGAAAATTGCCCAGGAAGGATTTTTTAATGCTGTTTGTAGAAAGAGAGGTACCTGTAGTAAAAATTTGAATTTCAGCGTTTTCGCTTTTTTCCCTCTCCTCACGTCACTTCTTGCACATAGAAAGGTCGGAGCTCCTCCGCCGTCCCCACCTCTGCGGGAGAGCTTCCTGACCTGCCTGAGCTACGCGGCTTATTGGCCGCGGCCTTGATAGCTGCCTGATGTTGGAAAGAATCTAATCAATAGCCGTCTCTCAACATATATGCGTAGATGCGAGCGACGGAGGAGGGTGCGAGGACGAAAAAGTCGCCGGGGAGGGCTAGCCAACTTTCGCGCGAGATTGTGCGTCATCTGCTCCTTGTAGAAGTGTATTATTTGGCTCAGGTGTTCATGAGAACACAATTAATTGATTGAGCAAGTTGATGTCCTCTCCTCTGAAGGTGCTTTAGAGCCCTTTTAAACACACGTTGTGTTAGAACAAGTTGTCTAGTCCAGAGGAATTCTTTCTTTAAATTTTTCTTGCATCATGCTGACTGACACCTGCCGCACGGGTGATCATGATGTTTTTAGGCATTCTGGCTTCAGCTCTTTTTATCTTAACGGACCCCAGAAGCAAAAAGTAGTGGGGCCATGTGGGTACAACATGAGCAAAGAGGGCTGGTGGCTGCCTGAAATAAACCTACACGGGTCCCCCCGTTGGTGCAGTGCTCCACAAAACGCTTGGGCTGCCCATTTTATTGAGCCTGAGTGGGACCCTCGTCGGCTGTGCATGGGCTTAAACTTACATGGCAGCCACCTAGGTCCAACCGCAGATAAGATGCGGACTGTTTTATGTTGAAATGCGGGAAACCCCAAAAGGGGCTGCCCGTACATCACCGTGATGGAGCCGCAGTGGTTTTGTGTGGGCAGAGAGCTAGTATTCCTTCCTCCAGCCTACATGGGTACCGCGTAGAGAATACGGGGGCTAAATTTTGGGCCTCACTTGACGAAGCGTTATAGACATGCAGTTTGGGCTGCCCGAGCAACACCCGCGACTGTCCCGCATGGGCATGGTATGGGCAAACTTACCGTTTCCACGTCCTCTACGCCTGTATGTTAAATCGGGTTTAAAAGGGCTAAGCATGGCCTGCATGCAGTTCGTGTGCATAAAAGATGGGGCTAAATGATGGTGAAATGCGGGAACCCCCAATAGACGCTTGCCGTGGAGAACCCTGATGAAGCCAATCAGGCTTTTTGCAAGCCTACACCGCTATTCCCTTCTGTAGCCTACAGGGGTCCTCCATAGAAAATACATTGGCTGGGCATAGGCACATTTGCCATTCCCACATCTTCCCCGCCTGTATCCTACATATCTGGTAGAAAAGACTAAGCGTGGCAGCGCAGTGGCGAAACATGCAGTGCGTGCATGAAAGACGCACGCTACATGACTGCGAATTGCGGCCAACCGCAATAGGGGCTTCCAGTGCAGCGCCCTGACAAAGCCAAGGTGGCTGTGTATATACATCTAGTATATTTGCGCCTGCAGCCTTCGTAAGTCCTGCGCAGATTAATCTGGGATTCACAATGCAGAAACGTCAGTCGCCATTCGCCAGTTGCTGGGCAACAGCTATCGGCAGTCACACGTACACATTAGGCGTACAGGGGAAGAGTTGGCATTCAAACATTTAGCCTGCCTGCATATCCTACATAGGATGTAAAAGGGCCTAAGTAGCATGCCCAAATAGCAAGCTCCTTGCATGTGGCACTCTTCTGAAGAGCTGCTGCTTCAAAGTCTTATATAATAACACTATAAGTAGTTTCTTTACCTGGGATTTTTTCGTGCTTCTTTCGTGCATCTCGCATTGCATTTCGTATGGTGTTTTAGAGTCGCCGCGGGGAGTTTTTTCAATGCACTCCACTTACGCCAGCACCAGAAGCGCTGTCATCATCTCTATACAACATTCGGTGCATGGCCTTTACGACTGGTTGATGTATAAAGTGAACCTCAGGCCAATGCGCCAGAGACAGCAGAAGCTTTGTTAATGTCGTCGTTCATTCCATTAGCTTTCTTAGCCTCCGCTATTAGCCGTCTGTACCGACGCGTCGATGAAGACAAAGCAAATTCCTGGCTTTCGTGCAGGCATTCTTTCCGCTCCTTCTTCACCAAGTGATCGCCCATTGATAACGAAACTTGTCCAGGCGAAGATAACACACACCATCGCAAACGTCACCTCCCTTCACCTTATAAGGAAGAGACACTAATCACAAATCGCCCAGAACCTTTCTATCGACGAACGAGAACAGGCTAACTCAACGGAGTCAGGAGCAGAAGCGTCACCCGAAGATGCATGCCGAAAATTCATGCCAGAAGCGCTGGGCGACGCTTCGGGCTAGCGAAGAGATACAGCGTTCAAGAGAACAAAACAAAAACAATAAATAACATGATAAACGTCACACTTATGGCACGTGATTGCGCAAATTGTTTTACAAGCATTTTTATTTCGCCTCACGACCGCAGTATAGTGTACAGCATTTTTACTTTGTTCATTGCTGATTCCACGTCTTCATAGAAGCTTTCATCAGTCTTGTCATCATGACTTGATGTAGGCCTGCACCACCTTCAGCTTGTACCTCCTATTAAGCCTAATTACGATAGCTGCCACCCTCTCCTTAATACTGTTACGTGGTCCAGGCGGGAACGACGCGAGAACGCCCGGGCACAGCACACAGGTCAAGAGCACAGGGCGGCCCGCACAGAGCACCGAATCCCAGAGCACGCGTGCCTCCGAGAGTCTTCATCCATCTCTTCTTCTATCCGTTGCATGGCTCCCGGTCGCAAAAAAACACCGTCTCGGTGGAAATTAGGGAGGGGCAAGGGATTGCGACACGTAGGGCTTGAGGCGAGAGACGTGGACAACGTCACTGAGATGCACCGGAGGTGGTCTCCGGAAAGGCCGGGGCAATCTCGTAGGTGACGGCGGTGACCTGGCGGAGCACACGGTATGGGCCAACATAGCGGGACATTAGTTTTTCGCAAAGAACGACACGGCGCGTGGGCGACCAAAGCAAGACGGGGGCTCCAGGGGAAAAAGTTACCATGCGGTGGCGGCGGTCGTAGTAGTCCTGCTCTGAGGCCTGCGAGGCTTGTAGGTGGGAGCGAGCCAGCTGGCGGGCGTGGTCGGCGCGGGCAATAGCGTCGTGGGCATATTCAGAAGGCGGGGAAGGAGATGTCGGGAGCAGCGTGTCCAAAGGTAATTGGGGTTCACGGCCGTACAACAGATAGAACGGGGAGTAGCCGGCAGTGTCATGACGAGAAGAATTGTAAGCGAAGGTCACGTAAGGAAGGGCAACGTCCCAGTCCCGATGGTCCGGGGAAACATACATTGCGAGTATATCCTTGAGAGTGTGGTTGAGGCGCTCTGTAAGACCGTTGGTTTGGGGATGATAGGTGGTGGTCAGCTTATGTTTTGTTGAGCAGGAACGGAGAATGTCGTCGACAACTTTAGAGAGAAAGCAACGGCCGCGGTCGGTGAGAAGTTGGCGGGGTGCACCATGACGGAGAATGAGGTCGTAGAGGAGAAAATCGGCCACGTCGGTAGCAGTACTCGTGGGGAGGGCCCGCGTGATGGCATAGCGAGTAGCATAATCTGTCGCAATGGCAATCCATTTGTTTCCGGAGGTGGACTCCGGAAACGGGCCCAAAAGATCCAAACCAACACGATAGAATGGTTCAGGGGGCACATCAACAGACTGGAGCAAACCCGCGGAGAGCGTGGCGGGACGTTTCCGGCGCTGGCACTGGTCGCAGGCACGAACATAGCGGCGGACGGACTGGTAGAGACGGGGCCAAAAGAAGCGACGACGCACGCGGGCGTAAGTACGCGAGACACCCAGATGTCCAGCAGTGGGGAGGTCATGGAGCTCGTGGAGGACGTCGTTGCGCAGATGCTTCGGGACAACGAGCAGTAGGTCTGGGCCGGCGGAGTTCAGGCTTCTGCGGTAGAGTGTGTCATGATGAAGTACAAACCGGCAAAGGGCAGGGTCAGATGGAGAGGATCTGAGGCGGGAAATAATAGAGCGGAGCTCGATATCTCGTCGCTGCTCATTGCCAAGGTGAGTAAGAGCAGAGAGCGAGAAGAGGTCAGCGGCGGAGTCACTGCCAGAATGATCAGAAGAGTCAACGGGATAGCGGGAGAGGCAATCAGCATCAGTGTGTAGTCTACCGGACTTATATACCACGGTATAGTCGTAGTCTTGGAGGTGTAAAGCCCAGCGACCTAGGCGGCCAGTAGGATCTTTCAGTGATGAGAGCCAGCAGACCGCATGGTGGTCTGTGACAACCGTAAAAGGGCCGCCGTACAAATATGGGCGGAATTTCCCAACCGCCCAGATACGGGCTAAGCACTTACGTTCTGTAATTGAGTAATTGCGCTCCGGGGCGGAGAAGAGGCGGCTGGCGTAGGCGATGACACGGTGCTGGTCGGATTGCCTCTGAGAGAGAATAGCGCCGATGCCATAGCCACTGGCGTCTGTGCGGACTTCAGTGGGAGCTGTCACATCGAAGTGGGCCAGAACCGGCGTGGTAGTAAGCTTCAATATCAAGGTGGAAAACGCGTGTGCTTGGTCGGGTCCCCAGATGAAGGTGGCGTCCTTTTTCTGGAGGTCGGTGAGGGGGCGGGCGATGTCGGCGAAGCCTTCAACAAATCGAGGAAAGTAGGAGCACAGCCCTAAGAAGCTGCGGACGTCGTTACAGGAACGTGGCTGAGGAAAGTCTTTAACGGCTCGGATCTTATCAGGGTCAGGGTGCACCCCCGTGTCATCGACGACATGACCCAAGATGGCGAGTTGACGGCGCGCGAAACGGCACTTAGACGAGTTGAGCTGCAGGCCAGCATGACGAAAGAGGGAAAGGATCTGAGAAAGGTCAGTGAGGTGAGGGGAAAACGAAACGAAAAGACAATGACGTCATCGAGATAGCACAGGCAGGTGGACCACTTAAAGCCTTGCAAAAGAGCATCCATCATGCGTTCAAATGTGGCTGGTGCGTTGCATAATCCGAAAGGCATAACTTTGAATTGATAAAGGCCGTCAGGAGTCACAAAAGCGGTTTTCTCACGGTCCTGTTCATCTACAGCAATTTGCCAGTAGCCGGAGCGAATACTATAGAGCTCCTCTACGTTGTCAGCTATACCTTGATTAATAAGGAATCCCGCACCTAGTTCTCGTCTATCCCTTAATCCACGATGGCACAGTATGTGCCCGTCTTTTAGTACTGTATACGCCTCAGCTGTCCTCCTAACTTCACTAAGCCCTATGACATCCCATTTAATGCCCGCTAGTTCCTCGAACCGCTCTGCTAGGCTAGCCTCTCTATATTAAGTTCTAGCGTTAACCGTGCCAGGTTCAGATTCCAATGGCGGCCAGTCTGGAGCCAGAAGGTCTTAGCACCCTCCGCTGCGTCACAGGTCTGACCGCCGCCTTGGTCACATGCTTGGCAGCCGCTGGGGACTGAGGACCGAGGGTTAATTGGTTTGTTCATGGAAGCTGATCCGGATCATGAGAGGGAAATAACTAGAAGGATAAGAATGGGGTGGAGCGCATACGGCAGGTTCTCTCAGATTATGAATAGCAGGTTACCAATATCCCCCAAGGGAAAAGTGTACAACAGCTGTATATTACTGGTACTCACGTACGAGGCAACAACGTGGAGGCTAACGAAAACGGTTCACCTTAAGTACAGCATAGCGAGCCATGGAAAGCTAAATCTTAGGTGTAACGTTAAGAGACCGGGAGCGGGCAGAGTGGATGAGGGAAAAACACGTGTTAATGACATCCTAGTCGATATCAAGAGGAAGAAACGGGCTTGGGCAGGGCATGTACTGCGAAGACAAGATAAACGCTGGTCCTTAAGTGTAACGGAGTAGATTCCAAGAGAAGGCAAGCGTAGCAGGGGGCGGCAATAGGTCAGGTGGGCGGAGGAGATTACTAAGTTTGCCGCTATAAGGTAGGCGCAGCTGGCAAAGGACATGGTTAATTGGAGAGACATGGGAGAGGCCTTTGCCCTGCAATGGGTGTAGTCAGGCTTATGACGACGATGATGATTAATCCTTTTCTTTACTTTTTACTTTGTTACTTTTAATTGTATTTGTGCACTCTACTCTCGGCATTACCTTTGCCTTCGCGTTGAAAAGTATTTTGATGTAGTATAACCATATTTTGATGTATTCTATCCACATACTTCGTGCTGTTCAAGTTGCGGTTGTATATTTTGTCTTGCGTGGCCCACTGATGCTTATAGGTGACCGGGTCTAGTCAGCCTGCGAAAAGCGGCTTTTTGCCTCGTCGCCACGACGCCTCATTTTAGCAAATCCTTCCTCGCAATATATCGCAATAACCGAACTAATCGGCGGAGAGGCGACATTCTCCTTGTTATTTCGAAAGACATACCGTCATTATGCGTCTACGCTAATAGCGTCCTGGAAATTGTCTGGGCATCAGTTACTGTCGACCGCGTATGATACCGCGCGTAAGATTTGGCGTATGATACTGCCTCCTTTCATCTCGACGCTCGTTTATTAACGATCTTTATGACGAACTTAACACAATAAACACCAGATGTTCACCGGCTACTTTGTTTTTACTGGTTGATTTCAACGTTCACAATATTTCTTGTCATACCCAGCCTCCCAGCCAATCTCCACTTTCACCCCCAGCCGGTACCTTTCTTGATTTATCATCTGCTTTTTTCACTTACGCAGTTAATAATGCTACCAGAATCTTTGTCATCACAGCCAACATTTTAGGTTTGATCCTAGCCAGTCGTGATGGTTTTGCTTCGGCCATTGCCTATGTACCTTTCTGCTCATTCTTAACATTAAGAATGGCCGTCGTAAAGGTGGAAAAAAGAAGACCATGCTCGATTACATAAGTCAAGACTTCGATGCAATTAACAAAAAATTACCAATGTATACTGAAAACTTCCTCACAAACAGGACGCCCTCTCTGTGCAAACAAATTGTGATATGTTCACGGCCAAAGTTCACGATGCCTACATAACTGCTCTTGAACTAGCAAAAGATAAATTCCTTTACAATACTTTACCACCCACGCTATCTACCAACATTAGAAAACCTTTGCTCGTCATCAACCCACATACGGAAGAATCTATTCACTGAGGCATCGGGGGACCCTATGCTGGCTCATTTATGCGCATCAGCACTTAACAACTTTCCTTTAGAACCTCTCGCGCACAACAGACACCACACATCCCTTTCCACGCGAATGTAATTACACATCTATGCTTTAAATTTTCATCGATTCATCTCACGTTGCTAAATTTGTCATGCCCTAAAATTTCATTCATCGCCCGTTTTCCCTGCATTAATGCAATTTAAAAAAAATCCTACAGCTCTTTAATACTAACCAAGATATATAACCAGACTAATGCTAGTTCCATTCCGCCAAAAACAATGGAAAGTCGACAGTATGTTTCACTGTTCATATTAGGAAATAGAACCATCACTACAAATTATCGTCATATCTCGCTCACTAATAGTTGCTGAAAACTATTAGAATACGAAATCTCGACCAACCTCGCTAACTATCTCGAGTGTTATCCGTTTTTTACGCCCGTAAGGCATGGCGCTTTCGAAGGTCATTTTGGTTTGGAACCGAACTTGCCAGCCTCGCTATCAAACATCACCATAATTTAGATCGCTCATAAGAAGCTGACTGCATTTTACTTTGTTACTATAAAGCACTCGAAAAAGTCACGTATTATTATTTTTAAAGCTTACTCAACTGAATATCGACTACAACGTTCTGAAATAGATCGAATGCTATCTACTTAACCAATCGCAGTTCGTCTCCGCTAACAAATTTAAATAAGCTTTCTGCGAAGTTTCCTCGAATCTCATTTACATCAATAATCTCCCTTCCATTTTATCATCTAAAATTTTTTGTTTGCTGATGATTGCGTTGTTTTCCGCGAAATAAAATTCCCCGACGATGGTAACTTCCTTTAGCGTGATCCCTCTAAGATTTCTCTATCGTGTAA
The DNA here is from genome assembly GCF_052857255.1 of Amblyomma americanum. Taxonomy (NCBI): domain Eukaryota; kingdom Metazoa; phylum Arthropoda; class Arachnida; order Ixodida; family Ixodidae; genus Amblyomma; species Amblyomma americanum. Next base: position 146,503,680 of record NC_135502.1, on the reverse strand, counting down.
TGAAGGCTTATGGAAGTTTATACTGATAAGGGTAAAATTAATTGAATATGAAGATGTGCCATCACTCCTCGTGTGTACTACCTAAATAACGTTCCCGTAGAAGCAGTCACTTCATTCCGGTAACTGGGCTGTCCATATTTCTGCTGAACTTAACTGGACGTGCCAGAGTGAGTACATTACTGAAAAAATTAACCGCATGTTCAGCTACGCGCGCTGTAACTTTCGCAAAGCTCGTTCTTCCTTGAAAATATTGCTTTACAAAACAGTAATACAATCTAAACTGGAATGCGCCGCCGCCATATGGGGTCCTTTCATGTAAAAATAATTCAGCTGGTACAAAATAACGCTGCTTGTTTTATCTTGTCCAAATTTCACCGTACCGCGAGTGTAACAAGCAATAAAGCTAATCTTTCTTTTTCTCTTTTAGCATCCCACTTCAGATAATTCACCTGAGGCTTTTTCATAAACTGTGTCACCATCCCATGTTGCGCGATGCCCTCATTTTGTCACTCAGATACGTGTCAAACCGCATTGTCCATCGTCAGCGTTGTCTTTGAAACACGTAACACTATAACAGATTTCAGTCTTTCGTGCCTCGTACATCACGTGAATGGAATTGGCTTCCCACAGATGTCGTTGACATTAGTGATAACCAGCATTTTCACAAAACACTAGCTAGCATTGTATAACAGGAGAATGAAAATACTTTCTGCTATAATATGCATTGCTTCTGTTCATGTATTTTTGTCTTGTCTCCACTCCCTTCTTTAATGCCTGAGGGCCTGAGGGTTCAATAAATGAAATGGAGTCTACCATTCGTGCCGGATTCCTGTCTTGATATGTTAGCAATCATCTTCCTGTATTTCTTGGCGAGAGAAAAACTGCCAACACAATAAAAGCACACCAAGCATTTTCATAACAATTAATTGCAGATCAAAGTTTAGATGCTTTGCTGAAGCCGTCTCCACCGTAAACTTGAGTTACGTATCTGAACACTCTGACAGAAATGAGGCTCGCAGCGTTACCTCGAAATGTTAAAATGTATTTATAACGTCCATTTTGTTCTAAAATAGCGACGACAGCCTTTGAATATATGTAAGGCATGGAACATTATTGCGAAATAAACGCTAAGAACAGGATGTATCAGCAATTTCTTACTGCGCGTGAGCCTGAAGACCTCAACAATTTTAAACAGTTTCAAAATAAATTAACACGAAAGATGCACTCGTCGCAACGAACCTGCTATTTTGTATTTTTTGATGTGAAAAATGGGAGAAACAATGAATCGTGGTCTAGGTTAAACATGCTGTTACACCGTGGTCAGTCGCATGCTCTGCCACTAAAATGGCACGTGAATGATTGTCTTATGTGTGGCAGCCAAATAGCTAACGCATTTAAGGATTTCTTTATGAATACTGTGTCGAATGCAGTACCATCTAGAGAGGTAAAATATGTGCCCACTAGTAATGGCACATTGTTTTTCCTTCGCCCTACTTGCGCTGAAGAAGTGTCAGACCTAATAAAAAACACAAACAATTCCAGCAGCTGTGATATGGATGGCATCCAGGTATGGCCTGTGAAAAACACAGCCGATGTCATTGCACCGATCCTTGATTGTCTTTTTAACGTGATTTTGATTACCAGAGTATTTTAAGATAAAATTCAGAGCGCAAAGGTTAGTATCTTGTAAAAAAAACGGCGACAGGAATGACCGGAAATTGCTGGCCTGTGTCAATTTTGCTTATATTTTCAAAGTGTTGGAGAAATTCTTGCACTTGAGATTATCAGTAGTAATCGATTCTTGTAACCTGCAGACATCATATTAATATACCTTCCCTGAAAATAAATTAGCAATTTTTATATGGTGTTAACGTCCCATGGGTTTAACGTCCCATGGTTTTGACGACTCAGGCTACGAGGGACGCCGTAGTAGAGGGCTTCGAAAATTTCGACCACCTGGAGTTCTTTACCGTGCACTGACATCGCACAGTAAACCGGACTCTAGAATTTCGCCTCCATCGAAATTTCACCGCCGCGACCGGGATCGAACCCGCGTCTTTGGGGTCAGCAGCCGAGCACCACAGCCGCTGAGCCACCACGGCAGCTTAAATAATAGAACTGGCACTGCTTGAGCAAAAAGAATATATTGTCTGAATTTGCGACTAAGACTTTTATGACTGCCATGTTCGTGGATTTCTCCAAGACTTTTGACAGTGTGAGTCATAACTTGCTTCAAAAGCTTCAACAATATGGTGCCCGGGGACTGCCTCAGCAGCTATTTAACTCGTATCTGTCCCATAGAAAACAAGCTGGTCGGATAGACAAGGAGACTTCAGAAATTAGGTCTCTGGTTTGCAGAGTGCCGCAGGGCAGCATTTTCGGGCGATTGCTCTTCTATACATAAATCAATAATGTGAATATCTCCGCGACTGCAAAATGTGTCAGATATGCCGATAATATGAGCCCCTTGTTCTCAGGGTTTGATTTGCAAGAAATTTGTTATAAAATATCATATTGAAATCAATACATAAATGGTGCACTGTTAACTCCATGAAGATTAATGAAAAAAAAAACAAAAATGTTACCTCTGGTGCCAAAAATTTGTTCTAAACCCAAATATTACCCTCGATAACCATACGATTGATATTTTCGGCAACTTAATTCTCTTAAGATATTATATTCGTTCAATATTTTGTGAAGGGACCATGTCAATCATGTATTACAAAAGGTAATGCAGTATACTGGAATTATTGGTCGCAAGCGAACTATAGCTCTTGCACAGGTAACGCTGTCTCTATAGAAAGCACTAGTTTGCTTCTATCTTAACTACAGTCAGATAGTCTGGGCAGCGTCAACACGTTTAACCATACAGGCGATTCATCTTCTGCAAAAGAAATACACGCACCATATATGCAACGCCCTTATGCAGTGCTCAGTGAGCACCTTTTTCTTTTATAGAATTATTCAGCTCTTCAAACTTTATAAAAATTGGCTGTGATCGATAATTAAAACAACATTAAGAAACAATATTGACAACTTGCATAGGATCGCCGAAATACACAAAATAGAGTGCAATTATAAAAAAACACCTTAGCAACCTCTTTAAGGAAAAGTACACGTGCCCTCATTCCCTCGCGCACTTTCCCCCGCCCTCATAACCTAACGAGATTGGAGGAGGTATTTCTTAAAGCGATCAGGTCTGGGGCGGCCTTTATGCCGTCGGTCACGTGCCGAAGAGGCTATGAAGAAGACGTTGGACCCATCGCTTGCCCGAGGTGTTCCGCACCAGCTGCAGAGGTGGATGTTCGCCACCTGATGTGGACTTGTGCAGGAACAAGGGCGTCAAGGGAACAAACTTTACAGAAAGTGGGACTGACGGCGACAAGAGAGAAGTATTTCTCCAAGTGGCTGACCGACAACAGTAAGATAAGAAGCCTTCTTCGTATTCTGCATAAACAAAGCTTACATGATCTCCGAATGCAGCAAACAGCAGAATGCATCAAACATAAATTATGCATGTATGGCAAGTGTGCAAAAGAAATTTACAACTCAAAACATAAAGAATCCTGGCTCGTGCCTACTTCTCACCTTAATTTGGTATAATAATGGCTTGTTATTTACTTCCGACTTAAATAATTCAGTTTGAACTGAATGAGTTCGATCTGTTTTCTTGCACGTGTAAGGCGCTTTGTGCTCTCCACGAACATAATTTGACTATCGCTATACCTGTGAACTCAATGAGTACTGTAACATATCAATGATTGTAGTACTGGTGTGTTTTCATTTTGTGAAATTTGAACGTTTTCTTCTCCTTCTGTGTGTGTGTGTGTGTGTGTGTGTATGTGTGTGTGTGTGTGTGTGTGTGTGTGTGTGTTGTGTGTGTGTGTGTGTGTGTGTGTGTGTGTGTGTGTGTGTGTGTGTGTGTGTGTGTGTGTGTGTGTGTGTGTGTGTGTGTGTGTGTGTGTGTGTGTGTGTGTGTGTGTGCGTGCGTGCATGCGTGCGTGCGTGTGTGCGTGTGTGTGTGTGTGCGTGCGTGCGTGCGTGTGTGTGTGTGTGTGTGTGTGTGTGTGTGTGTGTGTGTGTGTGTGTGTGTGTGTGCGTGTGCGTGTGCGTGTGCGTGTGTGTGAACTACATGTGAACTCAATGAGTACTGTAAAATATCTATGATTGTAGTACTGGTGTGTTTTCATTTTGTGAAATTTGAACGTTTTCTTCTCCTTATCTGTGTGTGTGTGTGTGTGCGTGTGTTGTGTGTGTGTGTGTGTGTGTGTGTGTGTGTGTGTGTGTGTGTGTGTGTGTGTGTGTGTGTGTGTGTGTGTGTGTGTGTGTGTGTGTGTGTGTGTGTGTGTGTGTGTGTGTGTGTGTGTGTGTGTGTGTGTGTGTGTGTGTGTGTGTGTGTGTGGCGTCTCTTGCCTTGTTCTGCTTTGTTTAGGCTATTGATTAAGTTTTATTGTTCTCGTTTGAACTTTTCAACTAGGACTGACCTAATTGTATTGTAAATCTGTATTCTAAGTTATCTTTGTAATATATACGCATGTGCTTGCAACTTAAGCTGCAGCTGTGCCAAACTGGGTGCTGCGGGCCAGTGAAGATGTCCAAGGGCAGCTTTTTTTGCAGCTCCCTTCTATCTGCAAATTTCTAGGTGAAAAATAAACTGATCTGATTTGATTTAATTTTAACTTGACCATCTGATTTCACTTCTATCGTGGTTGCATTCCACCACCGAAAAGAGCTTTAAGCTTATCTTTGCTTTGAACTTACGTGTAGGTATAATGAGTTGTTTCAGCCTAGATATCCTCATTTTCTCTTATTTCCTGCAACTCCTGCAAGGCATGAAAGTCTTGTGCGATAATTTCTCGCATGCCACGTTTACGGTTACTTTTTTTTTGCTCACCGGATGCATTGCGTTAGCCTCTTTCGAAGAGGTGGCGATAGTTTGATGCCTGCCATCTGATGTAGTATTTTTGATACGCTCGGTTGTCTTACAGAAAGGTAGGCTTGTTGCAAAACAAACTCTGTTGATAGTGGCGCTGGTCCTGTCTGGCCCTTGTGTGTCTTATTTGTCGCTGCTGGTCGCCGCCGTCCTTGCTATATTTGCACCGCAAGACAACTAAACCGAACCATGATTATTCGCAAAATCTACGGCGATTCTATTCGTAATCTTGACGACAAGCTTTAGGTTAAGAAGATAGAACAGAATTTTCTCTGTTTTATATAATCTTAAAGTGGATGCTTTGCTTCTGTAAGCCGACTGCGCGCCTAATCGGCTCCTTTTTACGGCGTTATCACGCAGAGACCGCAGTGGATTTCTATACATTTACCTTGTCTCCACATCCTTACCCAGCATATTTTTAAAGACCGCCTGGGGTCGACTTACGCACTGGCGGCCGAATTATCTCCGCCGCGTCTTGTGACGTGGAAAGTTTAGGTATGCTCCTATGTTAGGGCTGCAGTAGACTCCGCTCTCGTGCAGAACGAGCGTCGGTGGCAATGGGAGCAAGTACGTTAGGCCCAGCATGATGCGTGCGGCTGCCGTGGTTTTTCTCCTTCAACTGATGAGGACTGGTGAGTGACCGCAGTGTGGGCGCTGCATGTCTTCTGGTCTATTATATTTCTGCCGCTTGTTTTATAGACTGGTAAAAAATGCCATTCATAATCTGCTGCTCACCTAAACGGTGCATGACCAGCACTGCTTATAAAGAACTCAGGGGACGACAAAAACACTAGAAGAAGCAATATGAGTAGAACCAGCTTCAAGGGGGGGGGGGGGGAGGAATACAGGAAAAAAACGACCACGCGCGACGATAAAAAATACCTCACCGTATATTGCCGCTTTCAATTATTACACACGCTTTCATGTTTACCATTTCGGTCGCAGGCTGTCACAAAGAATGAGATTTGGTGCTGTGCTAACAAAGTTCTGACGGGCAGATTTCACAGCGTCAATAACAGTGTATGTGCCGCACAGCCTGCAATCTACGTGCGTTGAATAAGCTCAAAGACTGATAAAGTCTACTGCGAAGTACGAAAAACTAAAAACATACTATAAATGAAAATGCAGGGTTTATGGGACTCGAAAACGCTTCTGTAAGCCGCGCTGGCATGATTAGTTTAGATCAGTTTATGACGGTTTAACGTCCGAAAGCGACTGAGGCTATGTGGAACGCGCCTTTATGTGGTAAGCTTGGTTGTATTATAACTGATATTACTGCTGCCATTAAACTTTCTGAAGGCCTGCTCACGGTGTCGATGCCTTGCTTTATAGTTTTCAAATTTTACATATTTTTCCTTACGTCGATCGCGTTTGTCAATCCTGATTTAGAGAAGTGCAAGCGTATAGCCGCGATTGCCGCACTGTAGGGATACGTTCCTGGCTGAGTGCTGTTACCACGGCCCAAAGAGCCGTGCAGGCAGGCCTATTTCCATTCCGTCAACAATGCAGCGCAACAAGTACTGATCGCTTCTGACTGCTCTCGAAAGTTAAAAAGCAATTTTTGCTTCAAAGAAGTCTTTCATAATCCAACCGGTATACAAGGTAACACAAATCGCGATTTAAAACAGTAAATTATTTTCGGTGGAGGGGTAACTTACTGTTAAAAAAAAACATCAGTAAAACTAGTTTGCAATGAGTGGCCCAATAGGCACTCAAAAGCCATAGATGGTGCAATGTACCTTTGACGGTTCCGAAACACGGTACCGGCAGGCTCGAGCCCAGGTTTTTAGCTCCGCTCACATCGGCGGCATTTCCTGACATAACGCATCACGATTGGAGTACGCTATGATCAGAAATAGTTCTTCTGCCGGAAGCGGGATAGGGTGCCTGAAAAAAAGCCAAGCTGGCTGGAAGTCTGTTCTTCATGGCATGCTAGGAGGACTTAATCTTGTTCATAGGACAGTACGACGAGCAGGTAATGTTTCGTAGTGCGGTGAAATTATTCTCATAAATCACCGCACTCTTGAGGCAGAAAACAAATAGCCCACAGCTGGATACCGGGGACGTTTATGGTGCCTACCTTCCAGGTGGTCGTTGCCGCGTTGTTTTTAAATGAGGTCGGACGTGCTGACGGCTCGGAGGAAGCAGTCGTCGTCATTGGTGCCTTGCTGAAAAGGTAGGACGAGACCGCGCGACAGGCTATCAGCGTCGGTGAGCTTCCGACTGGACTTATATTTAACGGCGAAATCGAATTCCTGCAGGCACAGTGCCCAACGTGCTAAACATTCGCTAGGCCACTTTAAAAGTTTTTGGCAGCACAATGAGTGATGATCGGGGATGAAATGAAACGGTCTGCCATGCAGGTACCGGCGGAAGTTAGCGGTGGCCCATATTGCCCCCAAACATTCTTTTTCGGTGGTAGGGTAGTTCGATTCAGCAAGCGAAAGCGTGCGGCTGCCATAGGCGATTACGTTGTCGAAAGCCTCTTCCAACTGAACCACAACGGCGCCAAGGCCGACGTTGTTCACATTCGTGTGTACCTCCGTGTCCGTATCGTCGTCAAAACGTGCCATGGTCGAAGATGATTGGAGCAGATGTCTCAACTCTCCGAATGCAGTCTGCTATTCACTACGCCAGGAAAATGATGCGCCATCCCGGGTTAGGAGCATCAGAGGGCTGACGAGATGAACGAAGTTTATAATGAAGCGACTGTAGTATTAGGCCAGGCCCACAAACTGTCAGACTGCTTTTTTGTGGGCGGGGACAGGAAAAGCAGCAACGCGAGCAATTTTTCTAGTGTGAGCTCGGATTATTTTTGCACTCACGATCTGCCAGGGAAATGTAAGTTCTGTGAACCCGAGATGGCACATTTTGTGTTTTATGGAGAGGTTTGTGGATCAAAAATTTTCGAGGTCAGTTCTGAGGCGGTGCAGGTTGTCGCAAAAATGATCATGCCAAGATAAACAAGGCATGCTCGCATATTCAAACATGCCACCACGGTCTCCATAAACTCTGGAAGGTTGCAGGAACGTAGCATAGCCTTAAGGGGGGACGTCGACATCATATAAAATTGGCCAGCTCATGCCATGATTTTGCCAACTGCTTGTTTGGTAAGCATGTCTTTTTCCTCAACGGAAGTATTACGACGTACATCATTCAGCAATCGCACTGTGCGAAACAATGATCATACATGTCACATTTCAGAAGTAAGTGCTAATCAAAACTCCTTCGTTAATAATAGACGTTCAGCATGAGAGAGTGTGAATTAAAAACATCACTAGGAAAATAACTGGTTCCTGTTTCTCGATGAACCCGCCATTAAGCCCAGGGCTCCAACTGCTTGTGCTACCCGCTCCACCCTGTAGATCACGTAGAGATGGTCTTCAAGGTTAGTGCTGGTCAGCGCGACCTCCCACTGCTCAAATATAAGGTATCGGTCAGTCGTCGCTTTGGGGTACGCACATGCCTTTTTGTACAGCAATAGGTTACCCTGGCATAACTGGAATTGATTAGTGTACATAGTTCGGCAAATTTTCTCTACGCAACTAAGGTTTGAAGGTATTGGCATGTCTTCAAGTTCCAGATTGTACCTCGGTAAGTTTCTTTTTCGGTGGTGCGCAAGTTCGTCTAGCCTGTCTGTAGTGGTCGATGTTTGCACCATGCAGTATGGGAGCCGTTTGCAGCCTTTCATCCCTGACTCTATCTGGTCCGCTGACATGCGCATTGCCGTTTGCCTTCAGGATTCGCAGAAGCTGTTTATTTTATTTATTTATTTATTTATTTCTATTTATTTCTAACAACAATACATGGAGTCCGCGGGGAGAGGCTAAAGGAGACCAGGATGTCTCCTGACGAGGCCTAACACCCGCATTACATGTCGGTGCAGATGGTGCGGAGTAACATATGAGAACAGTGGTACACCAAACACGGCGAGACAGGAATTCAAAATAAGCAATTACACAAGCACTGGTCAGGTAGAAAATAATACTGAAGAGGTTATCAACAATGAGCAATAGTAAGTGGCGTACAAAAGAAAAACACATACACACAGTACAGTAGGAATAACAACGAAATGCAGCAGGTATGCATAATAAAAATTTCACACGGGGGTGTTCACAAGATGCCTCATTTTCTTCTTGAATTGATGAATGTTGACACTCTCTTGGTCACAAGCAATTAATGTTGGATATGTGTTGCATAAAACTGTTATTTGGTGATCTGAAGTCTGGGTGCCGTAATTAGTACGAGGCCTAGAACAAATCAAAGAAATTGTGCGCAAGTTATGTGTGAGTGCTCTATTCAAGTAAGAACGGGAAAAAGATTCAGTCATGTTTTATTTTTTGGTAGATTAGGAGTGCTAAGGAGTGTTTGTGGCATAGAAAAACCGGTAACGCCTTACAAGAGGTCTTGCCCTGCCTTTGCAGCTCTGGTCTCTTTTTGCTATACATGTCAACATGTCCAAGTATGTGCCTTGGGGAAGACAGAGTTGATATTACTGCCAAAATAGTGCTTCACAGCTCTTTAATTTTTGTTTGTCCAGTTTGTTGCATATTGTTTTTTTGTTTACATTGTGGCAAATCAGGTTATATGTTTAAATTCAAAGGACAAATCTGCCAGCCAATCAAAATCTGCCGGAGTAGAATACGTCGCTTAGTATTCAAATTTTTATGGAGAAACAAATCACGTTTAATAGCGAATCGAGTTGACATATGCACTTGCAAGTAAAATATCTTAGAGGATTGTGGCCTAAGCAGAAAGGGAACAAGAATGTCTTCGGGATTTTTCTGGTCCTCTTACAGGATCGGCATATGAGGAGAAGAATCTCTCCTGTCCTCACACGGGTGACGACGAACCAGGCATCCCTTCAACGGCCGTTTGCGATGGAACGGTGGACTGCGCCATAGGTTCCGGTGAAACAGATCATGGCCCTTATGACGAAAGTCCTGACATTTGCGGTAAGTTGTTGCCGCGCGAACTAGAATAAACCCTTCGATGAAGAGCATACAAAGACTAGGTAATTACTGCGAACTTACATGTTACATCACGAAGCTTAGCGATAATTTATTGTTACTCCAACCCACTTGGACAGTGCGATCAGCCGCATCAACAAACTACCATGGTGTTACTTTCAGCCCCATTGCCGTACCTGGAGAAAGTGGTTATGCTCGAGAGCCGAGGCGTGACGAGCACGTCCGCGCAAGTTTCCTGGTCGACGGTAACAAGAAATGTACCTGGCTACAAACTAAAATTTGCCGGCTACTTCCAGTCTGGGAAGTCGGCGGCCCACTCTTTTCAGAATTTCATATCACCCCGCCTCACGTCGTACCATGTTCAATGGTGGAAACCCTGGACCAATTATACTTTGGTCTTCAGGCCGTTCTACACCGAGAGCGGAAAGCCCGAAAGTTCGTACAAACTGGGCAGAGCAGCTTCGGTGGTCTTCCGGACACTCTCCGCTGGTGAGTAAAACAAGAAATTCGTAGCTGTTGGAACATGGTGCACAACAGCCAGCCGAACCTAAGACTTTATTCACACATCTCGCGACTCATAATGACGTGAGTGGAGTGCAGTTAATGCGCGGTACTGGCAGAAATACACACTGTTTTAAACCATGACAGATAACTATCAAGAGGTTAATCAATGAAAACTGCAGAGAAACACATTGCGTTTGCGAATTAAAATGTCAGAATGAGCACAACAAAAATTGTACATTGGTTCCACTGTGTACCAAAAGCATCCATAGCTAGACGGCTATGCTTGTTGCTTTCTGAAAATAGTGCGGCATTAACGGGTATCCACAGAGAGGGAAGAATACAGAATTGTACAAGTAACGAGAACATGAAGCAAAATCAAAACTTTGCAGTAGGCATTAAACAACAAACACAAGTAAGAGAAGAGACCTCTACGAATTATAAACCCCGAAAAGAAATCTTGAATTTTCGCAGCATTTAATTTTGTGGGCGATGTGTGGAGGAAAACTATGTACATCAATGCTTCTGCGCAGCTGTATACAAGTGAGTGTTGGCATGACACTCTGGAACACACCAGCTGTGTTGAAAGGCGCCATATTAGAGAACCGGATAGTGATAACTTAGTGGGAGTGTTTTGGTGACCATGTTTGAGTATGGTCAAGCCTTTTGCTTTGGGCTTTGAGTTTTATGAACACGTGACTACAGGTCACTGCTTGAACAGTGCAACAACTCGCTGTTTACATTAGCTATATATTTAAATGTCCAAATTAGCGCAGTCAACGCTGGATGGGTCGTATATTTTGTTTTAGTACCTTTCTTTTCTCGAAATCAGAATTGGTAGATGTATTCATGCCGAATGCTCAGCTGGGGCAACCTGTGCCCCCAAAGAACCACTCTGAACTAAGATATTCTAAATTAGCAAGATTATCAGTTTAGAAGACGTGCTCAGTTCTGGCGGATCATGAGCCGGAGAGAGGTGAAAGGCACTCGCTCACATCACACCGCTTTCCTTCTGGCCTGTGAAAACGCCTGACGCTGTCGCTCACAGAAAACATGCACATGTTTAGTGGAAACAGTGAGCATGTTGAAGGAGGAAGGCTCATCATCTCTAGTCTGATACAATTCAAGAACGAAGCATCAAATGCCCCTCAAAGCAGCCTCTCCAGCCCCAATGGCGCCGACCGATTGTTTCCCTTTACAGATAGCCTTGGACGTGCTGCTATGAAATCACAGGGAGTGGCAGGTGATTGAGGCTGAATCACGGCTTAATCGAGTTAACCGCGGCGTTGTGAAAATTACTCAACGTCATTGGCTGAAGGAGCTCCTTTTAGTGGTATACTTGTAGGGTACGCCATTACTTTGAGGCAGCAATGTGCTGTCATCTGACTTCCACCAATCAGGAACGCCAATCCGAAACTGACTCTCACCGCAGAACGTAAGAACGCATCGACTTGCTTTGAAATTCTGGAACACTACATGCATACGGAGCTGTACAGTTTTCTTATGCTTACTCATGCAAATCTCCTTGAAGATTCCAGTACAACACATACAGCAAGCAGGGCAATTAGCGATGTCGGTGACATTCCTATAACGCTGGCGCCCGCTTTCCACTGGCTGATGAATTTAGCGAAGTTCGCTTTGTATTATTTATTTATTTTATTTATTTATTTATGTGCATACTGCAGACGATGGTTAGGTCCAAGCAGGAAGGGCAGGTGCACAAAAAGCAAAAGTAAAGCAACAAAAATACAATACAGCAAAGATAATGTAGTAAAACAACAATACAGCAATGCAAGATAAAGCAGAAAAAATACATAATACGCAATATCAAACATGGCTGAGGAACGCGTCTGTTTTTCAGGGTTGATTTGGTTCGGTTAATGAGTTCCAGTCAGATATGGTGCGTGGGAAAAAGGAAAACTTGAATGAGTTAGTCCGGGCAAAATATGGTTTTAAAAGAGCTTTGTGATAGTGTCGTGTATTCCGTGTTGGCATTGGGGAAAGATAAGCAGAAGGGTCAAGTCTGAGTTTATTATTAAGAAGTAATGAAAGAAAATCTAAACGAAAATTTCGTCTTCTTACCTGTAGTTCTTCAATGCCGTTAGCACGCATCAAGTCTGAGGGGGAGTCAGTGGGTAGATATTTTGAATATATGAATCTAATTGCTTTCCTTTGAACGTTCTCGAGCTTTCTTATGTTAGACTTAGTATACGGGTCCCAAATTATGCAAGCATATTCAAGCTTGGGTCTAATTAGAGTATTGTAACCTAAGAGCTTAACGTTAGCGGGGGCGTTTCGAAGTTTATGCCTTATATAACAAAGCTTACGGAATGCGAGTGAACAGATGTTATCTATGTGAGAGTTCCAGGAAAGGTTATTAGTAAGTGTTACACCCAAGTACTTTACGGACGCTACTTGTTGCAATGGTGATGATTCTAATTTATATGCATATTGTAGAGCGTTTATCTTGTTAGTTATGCGAAGAGAAACACTTTTATCTGCGTTCAGTGTCATGTCCCAGCGCTTGCACCACTGTACAATATTAGTAAGCGTATTTTGTAGGTCATTCTGATCGTTTTCATTGCTAACATCGCGAAATAAAACACAGTCATCAGCATATAATCGAATATGTACTCCAGTACAAACTTCACCGATGATGTCGTTAATGTATATTAGAAAGAGTAGTGGCCCCAGTACGCTTCCCTGTGGCACACCTGATGGGACTGGGAGACAGCCAGACTGGTGACGACCGATTGAAACATGTTGACTCCGGTTAGTTAGATAATCATTTATCCAGGAAATAAATATAGGCGGAAGTCCAATAGTTTTTAGTTTTAGAATAAGGCTGTGGTGTGGAACTTTGTCAAACGCTTTACTGAAATCTAGAAAGATCGCGTCAATCTGGCTGTTATTGTCAAGTGATGCCGCAAATGAATGGATAACTGAAAGTGGTTGAGTTACTGTGGAAAACCCTTTGCGGAAACCATGCTGGTAATCTGTCAGAATGTTGTTGCGATCTAAGAATTCATTATTGCTAGTTGCGACAATATGTTCCATTAATTTGCAGCAAGATGACGTTAAGGATATAGGTCGATAATTGGTCACCTGAAGGCGGTCGCCTTTTTTAAATACAGGTACGACTCGGGCTATCTTCCAGTCCTCAGGTACACAGTCTCACAATCTCAAGACTTTGTACAAGTAAATCAACAACCAGGCAGTGAGAGAAAATTAAGTTTGGAGCACAAAAACCTCTGCCGATATTTAAACTGCATCTCTATCGCAGTTTCAAGAGCGTAGATCAAAGGCACCGCGCATTCTAGGACTCACCATAGAAGGTTGTAGCTGCTATCGGTTATAGACCAGGGTGAATGAAATTTGAAAATGCCCGAATCTTCAAGCGTTTGTGTTCTTCGAGCCAGGCTACGCGTAAATTTGAGTGCTTTAGCCACCTGTGGAGTCTCCACGATAAACCACTTTACTTAGCGGGAAATCGGACTCGCCTTCCTGTATTTCTTTATTGCGTTACGTGCCAGGGCGCGCAAACATTATTTTTTAATGGCAGAGCCTTCAGCGTCACTGCTGTTTTCGCTGGTTAAGATGCCATAATTTTCTTAAAGTCATGCTTGGTCTTATGCGTTTGGCTGTCTTTTCAACTTAGTCTCCGGCTGTAAAACTCCTAACGGCAATATAAGCGAGCACTTTTACTGTTTGACTTAAGCGGATTCATTGCATGACCAAGTTGGCTGCCCGGCAAAGAGCACCTGCATTCGCGAAACTAACGGAAGGAAGATGAAGAATATATTTTAAAAGCGCATCTTCCAAGGAAACCAGTGTATGTCAAGTTACATAGGAGCATGCAGTAGTACCCGAGAGAACAAAGGCATCAGAAAACGAACCTGCTATGTTTGCACCGGTATTGATACAGATAACTCTCGTAGCTGGAGTAGTGGTCAGTTTTTCTGCATCGTCCCTTTCTGACAAGCTGTTTTGAATTGTAACTCTTATTTTTTTTTATTTGAAAGGTTTCGTGTAGTTTCGGCATCGTGGCCTTATTCACGTTCAGACGAGTTTCATTAGAAGTAGCAGCAATTCACACATCAAAGCATTTATTGTATTTTTATAATTGATATACCACCTCCGCTGTGGCTCAGTGGCTATGGCACTCGGCTGCTGACCTGGAAATGCGGTGTCGAACCAGGCGGCGGCGCTCGAATCTTGATTGAGAGAAATTATAGAGGCCCTTGTACTGTGTGATCCAAATGTCCGCAGCCCTCCAGTACTGCGCCTCTCAAGAGTTAAGCCTGAGTCACTTTGGTGCGTTAAAGCACACTGAACAAGAAACCTTAATTTATTTACAGTACTTCTAGTCTCGATGCGGCACCGTAGCAGGTGTCTAATCATTAAAGTAAAAAGTTCAAAATAATAAAACGCAAATTACGAACAATTAAAGCAACAAGAGCTCGACTATGAATATTTGATCACTCCATGTTAGCAAAGAACTTCAGAATTCAAAAAAGTTGAAAAAAGAAACCATAAAAAAGCGTAATAGCAGTCGTTCGCGATAGCAGGCATGGTAGTAGTCGCAATATTTCACAGAAACTAACAAGCTAAAGAGAAGTCAACAGGAAGAAGCTAACAGACCAAAAAGGTTCTCGCAGTCATCTGTACAAGAGAAAATATCCTGGAATGGCAAGAAATTTTCATTGTGTAGAATGTCGGATTATAAGCACTATACGGTTTGTGTGAGATGCTAACCTTGAGGTAAAAGAAGATAGTGAATACGCACCGGTAATCGATAACTCAAGTTCATTTCATTCGCTCGTAGCTAATGGAAAAAATGAATGCTTGAGGACTTGTATTTAACATGGGTATTCAGACAATGTAATCGCATGCGTATGTCGCGATTGTCGCGACTGTAGAAAGACGCATATTCTGATACATTTATAATAAGTTGCGTAATAATTGGCACACAAACTTTCGGGGAGTCTCCTTCACCCAATATAATAGTGATGCTTGGCCAGATGATGCTACAAGGTCTGTAAAGGAGTCAGTAATTTGGATTTGTTACGAATGAACCTTACCGCTCTCCATTGCCCCTCTCAAGCAGAGGGATGTTGCCTGATTCTGGGAAAAACGTGTGCTTGCATATTAAAAAAAATGCGTCTGGAAAATGTAGTGCAGGCAAGTAGCTTCGTACTTTTCGGGGGTAGACAGAAGCACCTCCTAAAGGAATAACAGCTTTAGCAAAGCAGCAGAGGGGACATTGGTGATATGTACGTCCAATCCAAGGTCAGATGTTAGAGTTAAAAACACATAAAGATAAAGAATCTTTATGTTCATAGACTGTCAAAAGCAGCAACCTGTTTATAATAGTTAAATTTACACGGCTGTTTTTTTCCTGGTTACTCTTATGCAAATGGATATTTTATTCTTTATTGTCTCTCCCATATTGCACTGCCTTCCACAAGTTTGCTAGGAGCTAACGGTGGTGCTCAGCATAAAGTGGTCATCATGGCTCTTTAGCGTTTTACACAGAACGCAGCCGTCGGCGAAAAGCTTTATGTCACAATAATTATTGCAGACAATATCACTGATGAACACTAAAAACACTTCTCGCAAGAAAGATCACTTCTGATCACTGATCGTCTATGCAGTAAAATCCCTCCAATCAGTGTTTTTTACAGAACGCAATCGTCGGCGAAAAGTTTTATGTTACAATCATTATTGTAGGCAATATCACTGATGAACACTAAAAACAACACCTGTCCCACGACAGATCCCATGTGATCTCTGATCCTCAGAAAAGTGAAGTCCCTCTGCTCAGTCTTTGACCAGTAAACACTGCTACATTCCCCAAAACAGGCGGTGCATATGTACTTTCCAGTGAACTCAAAAGAAGTGCGCCAATACTCCTCACCCAGGAAAGCATGCTAAGCAAGGTCACAGGCGCTCGTCTTTTGTGTATCCCTGCAGCGCAGAATCCCGTGGTAAAATCGGGAGTTTCCGAGAAATGGGTTAAAAGTATTCTACTGGAATGCCGTGTCCTATTAAAATAAATTATTGCTACTGGGTACTTCCAAGTGGTATGTACGGCCAGGACAAGTACAAATTTTCTACCATGAACTCCATTCAGTGTTCGTCATTGATTTAACGACCACCACGCTCCTGTTATTTATTAGCGATACTCTCGGTCCTATGTGGGACTAGTGAAACACAAATACAAAAAAGATAACATAGTGCACTCGAAGAATAGCACCTGTGTTCAGTGCTAAAACTGAGTATTTCCAAAATAGAACAAGTCTGCTTGTAACGCGCTACCACCAACAACAATTAATACAACTAAACAGCCAACAACACGAGAAACAGAAGCAAATTAAGCACACTTATGGAGTAATTACTCGCTCGCATCTAGACTAGCACAGCCACAAGGCTGGACACAAAGGCTATTGAGCTTTCTCCGAAACTTCGTAGATGAAGAAAATTTCGCCTAGTTGCCGGACGACCGATTGTCGGGGGCCGTCGCTAAACCAACAAAACAAATCATCGCGCCTAGCGGGTAGCCTTAGGGCTGCGCTTTGGCGAACGCGCTTTAGTCATCTTTATCATCATCCTGACTACGCCCACCACAGGGAAAAGGCTTCTCCTATATCTCTCCAATTAACTCTGCCCTGTGGCAGCTCGGTTTACCCTATCCCCGCAAACTTCTTAACCTTATCCGCGTAACTTTCTGCCGTACCATGCTAAACTTGCCTTCTCTTGGAACCCACTCCGGTACTCTTAAGGACCATAGGTTACCTTTCCTTCTCAGTTTATTACACGCCCACGCCCATTCCTTCCTCTTGATTTCAACTAACATATCATCAACCCGCGTTTATTCTCAGCCCACTCCACTCTCTTCCAGTTTCTTAACGTTACACCTATCATTTTCTTTTCCATTGCTACATGCATGGTCCTCAATTTACGTTGAACTCTTTTAGTTATCCTCCACGTGTATGCTTCATATGTGAGAATCGGTTAAAAAAAAAAACGTTATATACTCTCCTCTAGCGCGACATTGGTAAAGTGCCATTCATCATCCGAGAGAATAAGCGAAATGTGACCGACCCCATATTTAAACTTATGGTTAATTTGCTATCGTTATTCTTATCTGCCGTCACTACCTGCCCTAAATAGAAGCATTTTTTCGACATTTACAACAGCTCGCTACCAATTGCAAACTGATTTTTCTTTCTGAAACTCTTGAACATTACTTTGGTTTTCTGAATTTTAATTTTTAGAACCAGCGTTCTGCTCTGCTTGTCAAACTCATCAATCATGCTGTGCAGTTTATCTTCTGACCGACATGGCAACGCAATATCATCAGTGGATCACAGTTTACTAAGGAATTCTTCATTAACACTTATCTCATACTGTTACCAACCCAGGAATCTGAATACGTCCTGTAAATAGGTGGTGAATAGTAGTGGCGAGGGCGCGTCTCCCCGCCTGACTTCTATCTTTATTTTAATTTTATTGATAACTTTATAGAGGATGTGGTAGCTGTGCAGGCGTGATAAATGTCTAGATAAGGCTCTTATACATCCTGATTCCGCAATACTTGCATCACTTCCGATGTTTCGACTGAGTCATCTGATTTCTGGTAATGTGTGCAGGCTATCTTTAGAGACTGGTTATATATACTGCACTTTTTCTATCAATTGATCGTGTGAATATGGTCTATTCTCGAGAAACCTTCACGAAAGCATGCCCGATATTTTGGTTTATTGAAGTGTAAGGCTGTCCTGACCCTGTCAGCCTTTAATTTAGTAAGCACGTTTTAGGCTAAGTACAGTCAGCTGATCAGTCTTTAAGTTTTCAAGTCTATGACAGCTCCTTTCGTAAGGATTAAGAAAATCTTATCATTCTTCTCAGCTTATCCTACGCCCGAGGTTATAAGGCCTTGCGTTTACAAGGTGGCTAGTTTCTCTAGCACAATCTCTCCTCCGTCCAACAGGTCTGCTCTTACCTTACCCTCCCCAGATGCTTTCGTCCTTTCCTTTGCTCCTAAGGCTTTTTTTACTCAGCAGCAAAATAAAAAAGCCCTCTTTTATTACTGCCGTTGTTGCGTGGTATTGTCTAGCTCATTTACGTCCTCATTACGTTGGCTATTGTATATATTTATTTAGAACTCTTTGGCTACTCTATCTTGTTATTATTGCTGGAGACATTGTCCTATTTTTCTCGTAAAGCATACACCTTATTTTTGCCTATGCCTTATTACTCCCTTATTGGTAAATAGATACTGTTTCTGGATTCCCCGAAATTTTGGGCCAATAGTATTATACTGCACAGCAAAAGAATCCGTAATAATTTGGAACAGTTAATATACAGGTCAATAGCGCAGGCATACTCTTTACACAACAGGTAGCACACTATTATTGAGAAAATAGCGGTGTGTTAGACAAGCACACGTTTTCCGGACGCATATAAGGTATTTAAAGAGTGAGCGCTTGGTATATTTGATATCGTGTGTAATAAGCATATTCAGAATGCGATCACACTCAGAATGAAGACCATGGTGCTATTATGGTAGTAATGCGCTTTCTGTCACAGTTATTTTGGGCTTAAGAAGTTGAAATTTCAGAAGGGCCCGTGAAGGACAGCAACTAGGTTTAACATGTTTTAATAGTACCATGAATGGAAACCGCTGATTACCTCAGGCCCGTCACTTAAAGAATATCGCTCGTCCGGAAAACAACTAGAGGACCCAAACGCAGTCTCAGAGCGCACCATAGTTCTAGCTTCGTTAATATGTGAATACTTTTTCCCTCTGTCCCGCCTTTCGAAAAACAAAAAAAAATATGGGACGCCCAGAAATCCTGGATAAACGCATTTTTGAGCGGGAAATAGTTTATGAACACAATTTCTTCACGCATCGTAAGTTATCACTGTAACCATCAATATTTCCGCAGATCTCCCCTTGGCAGGCTGGAATTTTTTGCTATTAACGCCTTTGCTATTGTGAAAAACAAGATTCGCTATCTACTTTTATAGCAGTCCTAAATAGTCGATACGAGCAATGTACAAGCTTTAAAAGGAATTTTTGCTACGCACCGAAATAATGCATAATTCTATAACAGCCCTATACAATATTAAAACATTCAAAACTGATGTCCACGGCTCCAAGACATCGATGTGCCAAATGACATTTTTGCACCGTCATTAAAGACACGCTTCTGAATTGTTAATAAGCAGTGCAGATTTGAGAGAATCCTACAGGTACATATTTGCGAAGAATTAATGAAGGACGACCTTCTGCTTTCAGTGCGCGGCAGCATTAACTGTTTTCCCCCTGAACGCCAATCATTACGACAGTTTTCCACACAAGCGCCGAGCAGCGTTGTTGACGCGTGAGAAAAATGCAGAAGCAGCTGCCGTTAAGCCGTGCAGCTAGGAAAACTGTCGATTGCAGGCACAAATTCTGCTAGGTTTGTTATCACCGCACAAAACCACTCGAACATTTGAGTAGTCGCCCATAGCTATAGAAATGTTTCTCGTCATTGCACATGATTATCTGTTGCCTCATAAGCAACTATGAAAACCCTGCAAATGTAGCTTTTCATTCAAACTTCGACTGACGTCGCGAGAATACCTTCCTCATAGTTGACCTCGTAATGCAGAAAGGTACTCCAGTCGACGATATTGCAGTTCCGCATAATGAAGTTGCAGTTCCGTGGTCATGTTTTTCCGCGCCCCCACGCTGAGCCCGAGATGCCCGGTTTGGTGTCGGCGCTCTCGCCACAACAACAGAATCTGGTGGTCAACATCGTCGGTCCCTCAGCCTGGAACAGCAATCCAGTCGGTTTCCATGTCCACTGGCAGGCAACTAGCGAGCGCCGTGGTCCGCATGGAGACCTGCACATTGCGTTGCCCGCTGACTGGTCGCCAGAGGAGAACGTGCTGTATGCCACGCTGCCTCTACAGGGAGGCATGGACTACCGGCTGTCCGTGAGCGCCGTGGGTACGAGCTGCTCTGGGGTCACCTTCCAAGGCCCCGAAGTGGAGCTCGAAGCCAGCGTACCACTCTGTCAGTCGTGAAAGTCCTGTGGCATAAAGCGAAAAACGCACGCTTCCAGATACTTAGACCGGAGGTCTTGCTTGCGAACAGCACAACAGAGCCCACAAAGCCCGCCGAAAAACATGCAATTCTGTTTACTTTGAAAACCAAGCAGGGAAACCGAGAACACAGTGTCTTTAATCGCAACAAAAAAAAACGGCAGGTAAAAGGGCGCTGGAGACAACGATAGAAGCTGGGTAGTGCGCAGTAACGAACGAGCGCAAGGATATTGTGCTTTTTAGAAACACCGCCAAACAGTACGATCAGACGTGCCTCTACTTGGCACGAAAGGGTCACAAAAAATTACAGTCAATTGTTGAGCATATACAGGTATATTTTCCTCACAACTAGCATGAATGCACGAATTCTATAACCTAAACGCGAGGAGAAATGGTACGTTTTTTAGATAGCAGGTTATCGAACTTCTGACGAAAACACAAGTCGTAGAAAAAAGCACGCCGCTGGAATTTTGCGTCGTTGATGCAAACCGCAACGAGAACCAGCGCATCATGCTCTAATTGACGTTTCATTTACGAGCACTTGGTTAGTCTTTTTAATGTCTTGTAAATGTAATCTGCTTCGCGACACACGCAAGATTATGATCATTTTAATTTCGCAGTACAAGAAGGCACATTAGAGGCACACAACACTCCAGTCATTCGGTGCGGTCAGCTCAACTCACCTACTTTATGGCTGTGCGAATATATAACTATTTTCAGTAAATGACCCAGTCCTAACGCCTAAGCGTTATAATCCCAACAATCGCGGGCGTATTTGTTTGAGGAGTTTCGCCAAACGTGCAATAAGAAAAGGCACTGGAACCGAAATGGGGATTTAAAAATAAAAGCACTGGAAGAGGAAATTTATGTTTAACAAGACTGCTCCTTCTAGCTCTTCTCCACTAAGTTCTGGTTATCTGTACATTGCTTGCTGTAACAAAAATATTGCTACGTCCACAGATGAGAAGCCGTGAAATTAAAACCCACTGTACTAAACACTTGCCCGTGTGGTTAAGTGATATTTTTGTTTCTATTCAGGAAGCAGTAACGGCCGTTTTTCACTTTTTCTTCATTGGTCCAAACACAAAAAAATAGTACAATAATTTTGGCGTTCGTTTTAGTATATATCTAAGCAGAGCGTAACTTTTGTACAGTCGCCGTATATTCCAGCATCAAAAGAATTAAATTTCTTATGGCAATAAACCTTTTATATACAATACAAATACCGACGAAAACGGTTTTCATTTGAATACTGCGATAAAAATTAATATACTGTCTTGAAAAAATGTGTGTGTGCGTGCGTGTGCGTGTGTGTCGTGCGTGTGTGTCGTGCGTGTGTGTCGTGCGTGCGTGCGCGCGCGTGTGTGTGAGTGTGTGTGTGTGTGTCTGTGTGAGAGAGAGTGTGTGTGTGTTTGTGTGTGTGGGGGGGGGGGGGCGCAGTCGCAGCCTGTGCCTCCTTGTTGGGCCATCTTTCGGAGTCGCACGGGTCCACACATACGCGGCCGGAGGGCTACTGACGGCCACAAATGGCAGACGGCAGGTGACAGGCGAGCCGCTAAAGCCAGATGTGGTCCCCATACGAGGACCACATAGAAAGGCTCGTTTACAGGAATGCAAAAAAGAAATAAGGCACCGAGAAAACTGCAACGCAATGGCAAAAAAGGAGACACGAATACACAGGATATACTCACAAATATGTGACTGTTGTAGAATTATTGAGCAGAAGATATGTGGGAAAGCATAGAAGTACACAAAAACGCTACGCCAGAGTGTTAAAATGGGTCCCAAGAGAGGAATTTCATCCCAGGGAACAGCGCTTGCCAAAAACACAAAAATAATGGGATAAATACAGATGAGAAGCGACATCATAAAAAAGCACGAATGAATACAAATACAACACGAGTGTGAATAAAAAGTATCTTAAATAATAAATTTTACCTAAAATGGTGCCATCAGCAAAAACACAACAATAATAATAGGATGAATACAGATGGGAGACGGAGCGTCACAGATTTGGACAACGTTTAACCACAAGAAGAATTTCAAATAAAAATATATAATAGTAAAAAAAGAAGGAAAAAGAACGGAATATGTGGCCTCCACGGGACCAAAGAATGAGTTGAATTCCAGATGGAAATAACTAGCCGAAACTGACATGCAGAATAGGTATGACCTCAGACGACCCAATATGTGGTGGTGCTTTGTCTATTAGCGTTGCAATTTTCGTTGGTCTCTGCCATGGAGACAGATGATAGGGTGCCGTGGTTTTCGTTGAAGCCCTTCTGCACTGTGTTAAACATAAAAGTAAAGTATGATTTGCGTTGTTCGCGCTCCCGAGTGTTTTTAAAGCTACTCTGCAATATCGTTACTTTAAGTTTATCAAACTCCTAGCCTTTTTCGTTGAGGTGTCTCGAAAGAGGGAGGCCAGGAAGAGATTGAGCGTGTGAGCGGTGGTTGTTAAATCTTAATCGGAAAGAATTATTTGTTTGGCCAATGTATTGCATTTGACATTTGCCACGCTCGAGCATGTAAACAACATTACTGGAATCGCAATTCAAATCTTCTCGGATAACATGTTTGACATCTGAATTTCCCTCAACAAAAAGGCTGACCATGGGACGTGTTTTGTATGCGCCGCACAAAAAACATAGGCCTGAATTACGCATTGGGTCCAGTTTTTTTTTAGGTATGATGGTCTTGATGAACCACACGCAATCATTTCATAGTATAAGGATAAGCGCGCCAAAGAGCGATAAATGTCCAGGGGACATGCTCTATCACACCCAAACGCTTCCTTGAAAGCACTTTGAGTATGTTCAATGATTTTGAGGCTATTTTTTCTCAGTATGTTTATGTGCGGCAGAAATGTGAGTTTTCCTCGCATGTTATGCCTAACAATTTATGGTCTTGTTTTACTTGAAGTTTACTTTCATTTAGGAGCAGGGCGGGATCACTCAGCAAATCTCTATTCAGGGAGAAAAGAACAGCAAATTCTTTTATAGAGAGAATAGATTTCTGTGTGGCCAAATCGCGTCTCTCTAAAATCAGTTGTATCTTCCCATGCCAGCTGTACATTTTAACAGTCACCAAATATGACGCAACTCGAGTAGTTGACCACACAGGGTTATCCCTCACCGCCAGGGAAAACGGAAAAACCAAGAAGTGAGTTGAAGAGGAGACTGTTGGCAGTGAGAAAGGGATAGGAAAAGGAAAGATAGAGGGTAGGATAGGAAAAGGCAACAGCCGATCTTCTCTGGTCGGGTGAGGCCTGAGATGCTATCTGCGCGAAGCTGGGGCCGATGTGAGGTTTGCCTCTGGCAAAGGGGCCAGAAGTTCACAAACGCTCGGCATCGGCGCAGCCACCAGGATCCCCTTCTCACCGGACACGGCTAATACACATTCGGCGCAGCGCGGGTGCTCGAGTCCTTGGTGACGCACTGCTCACGTTAATCTTCATGCGGGGATTGAAGAGCTGTCGCCGCAGCTCAGTTGGTAGAGCACTGGATGCGATATCAGAGGTCAGAGGTCGTGGGATCGCATCCCACCTACGGAATGGTTTTTTTTTTCTGCTGATTTCTAAGTAATTTTCTTTAAGCGACAGATTAATCTAAGTATTATTTTCCCAATGATCAGCCCTAGAAATAAAAAAAATAGTCACATTTCCTTATGCACGTTTGTTAGGTGACTGTTAGCTTCCTTCATATGTTTGTCAAAGGTTTGCATATGCGTGTTTGTCATATGTTTGTCTTCTTGTGATGCGGTTCAGGTGGCGGCAATCAACACATAAACGCGAACTGCCGTCTTACTTTTTAAAAAGGACGACGGTAGAGGCCCAAGTACTGGAGGACGGTTCGATGATGTCCTTAGCGAGCATCTTTTCAACTTCTTTTTTTATCACGTGGCGTTCGTTCCGAATTGGACACCCTGTAAGGCCGGCGGTGCAGAGGAGTGGCGTCACCGGTGTTGATACGATGCTGCACATTAGTCGTACGCGCTAAAGGGTGGTCATTGAAATCAAATATATCCTGAAAGGATGCCAGTAAATGGGTAAGCGCCTGTGCTTGGTCTGCGGAGAGATCGGAAGCGATCATGTTGGCATAGTGGTCAGGTCTCAAAATAGCTTTGAAATGACCGTCCAAAGAGGGCGATACAAAGTTTGTGACTGCGGAAACCACGTACTCGTCGGTCGGGGACAGCGTGGCGAGACACATGTCTTGAGGAAGCGTCTGGAAGTGCGTACTGAAGTTGAGAACAGGTAGACATGCGCTGTTTGCCGAGACTGTGCCAACTGTGTGTGCAAGGACAGCATTCTTTGTGACGGGCAAATCAAGGTCAGGAGTGGTGACATACTGGCCGTTGGGAAAAGGTGGAACAGATTTAAACAAAACGTAAGTAGCGGCTGCAGGCGGTATGCGGGTGAACACGGCAGTACAGAGACGGTGCACAACTTTGCCAGGTGGCTCTAAGAGGAACGGTAGGTGTAACTCAACAACACTTGTTTCACAGCCAATAAGGGCTGCGTCCTCACTAAGGAAATCAAGGCCGAGTATGATTTCATGAGGGCAGTGGTTGAGAGCGGTAAAGAGCATGGTGATTTGGCGATCAGAAATCGTCAAATGTGCAGCACATAGGCCGAGGACTGCGGACGTTGTGCCATCGGCAACTCGAACAACGGCTGTAGGAGCAGGCGTCAGTACTTTGCGGAGGCAGCGACGTAGGTCGGAACTCATCACAGAAATGTGAGCGCTCGTGTCAACCAGAGCAGAGACGGCAAGTCCATCGACTTGAATGGACCTTAAATTCCGCGGGGCACGAAGAACTAAACAAGGGTTTTGGGGCCGGGTCGTCAGGCCGAGGACTGCGGACGTTGTGCCATCGGCAACTCGAACAACGGCTGTAGGAGCAGGCGTCAGTACTTTGCGGAGGCAGCGACGTAGGTCGGAACTCATCACAGAAATGTGAGCGCTCGTGTCAACCAGAGCAGAGACGGCAAGTCCATCGACTTGAATGGACAGTAAATTCCGCGGAGGACGAAGAACTAAACAAAAATTTTGGGGCCGGGCCGTCACTGCAGCATCACCTCTAGACGCTGAAGAAGCTGGTTTTGCGCCTCTGATCGTCCGTAGGGGCTAGGAGAGGTAGCGCGTGGTCGTTGCGGCGAACGGGACTGACGGCGCTGTGGGGATGGTGAGCGGCTGAAGCGGGGCGGCGAGACGTCGGTGGTGGGGCTTGATGGGTCCAAGGATCGCGAGAAAGAGCTTGGGCGGGCAACGTCGGGGCGATAAGGAGGAGCCGAGGAACGGGTCCGCTGGGAGGAGTACCATCGACTACGGCAATGACGGGCTATGTGGCTTACACGGGAGCAATTGAAACATATGGGCCTGTCGTCAGGCGTACGCCACTCGGAGGGATTGCGTGGTCGAGGAGTGGGGTAAACAGGCCGGACAGGATAAAGAGGAGGGACTTCGGGTGCTTGGGGGGAATGAATAGCGGCGACTGAGTTAAAACCCAAGTTAGCAATTTCCTGTCGAACGACGGCGTGAATAAGAGGAAGAGTCAACTACTGGTCGGCCACAGGAGTTGCTAAGGGAGCCGGACCAATTGCTTCAATCTCACAGCGCAGAATACGGGTCACGTTCTCAGTGCAGGTCGGCTGGTTCGGAAAACAAAGATCTTGGCAGGAGGAAGACGCAGCCGTGTAGGGCAGACGTGCGATATGCTGGGTGATCCGTCGGCTTTTGGCGTCCTCGAAGCGGCGGCATTCTTTTATGATGTGGCGATCTTGTCGCTGTTATTGTAGATGAGCAGATTGAAGGCGTCGTCTGCGATGCCCTTGAGCACATGTCCGACTTTGTCAGCCTCGCTCATCTTTGTATCCACTGTGTAGCACAAAGACAACACATCTTGAATATAGGAGACGTAGGACTCCGTGGATGACTGGGCGCGACTGGCAAGATCTCTTTTAGCGGAAAGCTGCCCGCCAAGTGGTTTTCCGAAAAGATCAATAAATTTCTGCTTGCAGACAGCCCAACTGGTCAGTGTCTCTTCGCTGGCATCATACCACTTGAACGCCGTGTCCTTAAGGTAAAAAACTATGTTCGTTTGTTAGGGCTGCACCGTTCATACCTGCGAAGCAAAGGCTCGACGTCGGCGTCATCGCCCCCAGTGAAGGGTCCAGGATCACGAGGGTGAGTGAGGGCGACGGAAGACACCGATGCTGCCGAATCTTGGGGGGGGGGGGGGATGCTTCCGTCATTGTCGGCCGTGATCGGTATCGTCCGCTACGTAGTTCCATCTTGCCGCACCTTCACCAAGGATGTTACGGTTAAATACTTTTTACATTTATTTACAAGTGTTGGGGGTTAGAATAAACAATTCCTAGCAAGGATTACCAACACGAACAGGGAGCTGCATTAACCTATTCTTCTTCTTCGTTCGTCCTTTTACACGAGAGGCCACTTCGTCTTCTACTGCCACTTCGTCGTAACAATATGTTTGTCAAACGAGCCCCTCATTTCATTCGCTTTGTCCGCTAATAGCTTATCGAGGGTCTCGGCTCTGGCAGTCCTGATGTCATAGGTAGCATAATAGGGTTCCAGAACAGTTTCCGCCATCGCCGTTAGATGACGTTCCACGTCAAACTCGCGTTAATACAGGACGTGTTACGTCCGCCGCTATGAACGATGGTGGCGCTTGTGAACACTCTCCAAGTTTGACTAAACGAAAATATAAATACCCACGGGACCAGCAGAATGAACAGCCGTCACCGTATCTCAGTTGGTAGAGCTCCGGAAGCGATACTCTCAGGTCGAGGGTTCGGATCCCGCCGGCGGCAAGGTTGTTTTTTCTGCTGCTTTATAAGTAATTTTCTTTAAGCGACAGATTAATCTATGTATTATTCTCCCAATGATCAGCACTAGAAATAAAAAATAGAAACCTTCATATATGCACCTTGGTTTCGGTTACTGTTAGCTTCCCTCATTTATATATATTAGCTGACAAAGCAAATGAAATGAGGGGCTCGTTTGACAAAGATATGAAGGAAGCCAACAGTCACCGAAACCAAGGTAGATAGGGAAATGTTTCTATTCATTTTTTTTAATTTTTAGTTCAAAACAATGGGAGAATACAAATGAAACAAATAACCAAATAGTTCTCTATGCCCCTTGATTTCGGTTATATATATATATATATATATATATATATATATATATATATATATATATATATATATATATTAAGCAAGCCAACAGTCACCGAAACCACGGTGCATAGGGGAATGTTTCTATTTATTTATTTACTTATTTTTTTAAATATCTAGTGCTAATCAATTAGTCTTAAAGAAAATTACTTATCAAGCAGCAGAAAAAACAACCATGCCGCCGGTGGGATCCGAACCCACGACCTCCGAATATCGCGTCCGGTGCTCTTACCAACTGAGGTGCGGCGACGGCTGTCCAATCTGCTGCTTTCGTGGGTATTTATGTTTAGCGTGTAACCGAACCTTGAGAGTGTTCACCAGCGCCACCCTCGTCCATAGCGGTGGACGTAGCACGTCCTGTAATACCGCAAGTGTGGCGTAGAACGTCATCGAACGGCGAGGGCGGGAACAGTGCGAGAACCCTCTTATGCTACCTATGGCATCAAGACTGCCAGAACCGAGACCCTCGTTAAGCTATTAGCAGACAAGGCAAATGAAGTGAGGGGCTCTTTTGACAAACATATTAAGGAAGCCAACAGTCACCGAAACCAAGGTGCATAGGGGAATGTTTATATTTATATATTTTTATTTATTTATTTAAATATCTAGTGCCAATCAGTTTTAAAGAAAATTACTTATCAAGCAGCAGAAAAAACAACCGTGCCGCCGGTGAGATCCGAACCCACGGCCTCCAAATATCGCGTCCGGTGCTCTTACCAACTGAGCTACGGCGACGGCTGTCCAATCTGCTGCTTTCGTGGGTATTTATGTTTAGCGTGTAACGGAACCTTGAGAGTGTTCACCAGCGCCACCCTCGTTCATAGCGGTGGACGTAGCACGTCCTGTAATACCGCAAGTGGTGTGGCGTAGAACGTCATTATATATATATATATATATATATATATATATATATATATATATATATATATATATATATATATATATATATATATTGTTACAGGTTCTATTTACAAATAATATTTACAAGGCAGGTCGAGAGGAGCCTGGTGCGCCGGCGGCAGGATACTTGACTTTCTCTTCTACTTCCAGCCGCCGCACGTCTTC
Source organism: Amblyomma americanum (assembly GCF_052857255.1). Taxonomy (NCBI): domain Eukaryota; kingdom Metazoa; phylum Arthropoda; class Arachnida; order Ixodida; family Ixodidae; genus Amblyomma; species Amblyomma americanum. The sequence goes on along the minus strand of NC_135502.1, from coordinate 146,474,915 downwards.
TTTATTCCTCAGAGCCCATGCGCAGCACGTGACATTTCCCCGTTCGCAGACGAAGCCCTCTGGGCCAGTCAATCAATCGGGGTCCCGAGAGTGGAATGGCTTCAGCCGTGCGACATGCACGACCTGGGTTGTCCTTGAGCGGCGTCCTTGCGTTGATTGGGGAGAGATGACATAGTTGAGGTCATTGAGGCGAGCAACAACGATGAACGGGCCTGTGTAGTGGGATAGCAGCCTTTCTGATAAGCCACGCTTGCGTAGGGGCGTCCACAACCATACAACGTCACCGGGCAGGTAGGAGACATCCTTGCGCCGGCGGTCATAACGCTGCTTAGAGCGATGCTGTGATGCCAAGGTGCGTATCCGGGCAATCCGACGGGCTTCTTCAGCGCGACATAGAGTGTTGGCAATAGAAGGCTCGGTGTCGAGAGAGAAAGGTAAGATGCTGTCGAGGGAGCTTCGAGGCGGACGGGCATAAAGAAGGAAGAATGGGCTGTAACCAGTTATTTCATGCCTCGACGTGTTATAGGCGTATGTAATGAAGGGAAGCACGTCGTCCCAGTTCTTATGGCGGGAATCGACATACATGGCCAGCATGGTCGTGAGTGTCCGATTGGCACGTTCAACCAGTCCATTAGTCTGGGGGTGGTACGGCGTCGAGTGGCGAAAATGGCATGAACTAAGACGCAGAAGCTCTTCCACAACGTCTGCCGTAAACTGGCGACCGCGGTCACTGATAACTCTAGGAGGTCCATGCCGGAGGATGACAGCACGAAGAAGGAAGAGCGAGACCTCAGCAGCGGTGGCGCAAGGTAGGGCGGCGGTCTCACAGTAACGGGTGTGGTGATCAACGCACACTATAATCCAGCGGTTACCGTTGGACGAGCGGGGAAACGGGCCGAGCAGATCGAGTCCAACTTGTTCATATGGCGTGCTTGGAGGTGGCAAAGGATGCAGGCGTCCAGGCGGAGAAGTCGCGGGAAGCTTGAACCGCTGACACTGCACGCAGGTGGCCACGTAGCGCTGAACCATGTGACGCATTTTTGGCCAGTAAAAACGTTCTTTGATGCGGTTAAGGGTCCTGGCAAACCCCAAGTGCCCAGCCGTGACGTCGTCGTGCATTGCCTGCAGAACAGAGGAGTACAGAGTAGCCGGAACGACGAGGAGAAAGCGCGCACCTCCAGGCGAGTAATTCGTTCTGTAGAGTAAACCGTCGCGAACGCAGAAAGGGCTTGCGGATGTCGGGTCACGGGCTTCGGCAAAAAGCGGCGCCAAGTGCTGATCCTTGCGTTGTTCCATCTGGAAAGTGCCAAGATCTGGAAACTCTTGGGAAACGGCAGCGAGATAGTCATCGAAGTTTTCATCATCGGAAGTAGTAACCGTGAGCGGCAGCCGCGAGAGGCAATCTGCGTCGGCGTGTTGGCGGCCACTTTTGTAAGACACTTTGAAGTTAAACTCTTGGAGGCTAACGCCCAGCGGGCCAACCGACCGCAGGGGTCGCGTAGATTGACCAGCCAGCACAGAGAGTGATGGTCTGTGACGACTGTAAAAGCACGTCCATAAAGGTACGAACGAAACCATTGTACGCCGAAAACAACGGCGAGACACTCTTGCTCTGTTACAGTGTAATTGCGTTCCGACTTGCTGAGGGTGCGACTTGCATAAGCGACAACGTGTTGATTGCCCTCATGGCGTTGGATAAGCACAGCACCCACGCCGATGCCGCTGGCGTCAGTGTGGAGTTCAGTCGGTGCTGTCGGGCAGAAATGACGCAATATTGGCCGCGAGGTGAGGAGAAACTTGAGCTGCCGAAACGCGGAGTCGCATTCGGGAGTCCAGTGGAAAGGGGTGTCTTTCTGCAGGAGACTTGTAAGCGGGTAGGCTAAATCTGAAAACTTGGGAACGAAACGCCGAAAATATGAGCAAAGTCCTTGGAAACTCCTGAGCTCTTTCACTGATTTGGGTTCTTTGACACTGCTTACAGCTTCAACCTTCTGCGGGTCGGGTCTGAGGCCATCCTTGTCAACGAGATGACCAAGCACAGCAATTTGGCGTTCACCGAAGCGACACTTCTTCGAGTTCAGCTCGAGGCCCGCTCTCTCTATGCAGTCTAGGACAATGGCTAAGCGGCTGTTATGTTCGGCGAAGGTCCTACCAAAAATAACAACGTCGTCCAGATAACACATGCAAACTTGCCACTTCAGGCCACGTAAAAGCGTATCCATAAATCGTTCAAAAGTGGCAGGAGCGTTGCAAAGGCCGAAAGGCATAACATTAAATTCATACAACCCGTCAGGTGTCACGAATGCTGTCTTCTCTTTGTCTTGCGGGTGCATCGGGATCTGCCAGTACCCGGACCGTAGATCCACCGAGGAAAAGTAGGAGGCTGAGTGGAGGCAGTCAATGGCATCATCAACGCGCGGGAGCGGGTAAACATCCTTCTTTTTGACAGTGTTAAGCCGGCGGTAGTCGACACAAAATCGCCAAGTGCCATCTTTCTTTTTGACAAGGATCACTGGAGCAGCCCACGGGCTTGAAGATTCCTGAATGATGCCGCGGTGCAACATGTCACGGACTTGTTCATCGATTATCTGACGTTCGGAAGGCGAGACGCGGTATGGCTTCTGGCGAATCGGCTGTGCAGATCCAGTATTGATCATGTGATGGGTACGGGAAGCTGGAATCGGCGGTGGTTGGTCGCGACCAAAGTCAAACACGTCCGCATGCTTCATAAGAACGGCCACTAGTACCTGGCGGTCGCTAGTGGGTAGGGATTTGTTTACCATGGCTAGGAATTGAGAGTCGCTCAGATCGCGGCGTCTAGTTGGACGAGACACGTTGTCAGTGATCGCGGCAACTGGTACAGAAAAACGTTCTTCAAAGCCAGCAAGTTTTAAACCACATGGCAATACTGCAGGTTCGTTGGAATGATTGACAGTCCAAAGAGTGGCATGGCCCTTGGTCACATGGACGACGCTGCGGGGTACTAGCACACTTTTCTTTGCACAGTTAAGGGAACAAGGTTCCACCACAGCATCGAAGGCATCAGAAATCGTGCTCGAGGACACAACGGGAACGAATATGGCAGACATTGCTGGAACGACGGTATCTTCAAAGACAGAAAACACTTGGGCAACCACTGGCGAGTCTTCTATGAGAGCTGACCGAAGGCCAGGACTTAACGATATGCCACCACTGCGGAAGTCGAGAGTAGCGCCGCACTGGTGCAAAAAGTCAATACCGAGGATGATGTCATGCGTAGAACGAGGGAGCACCGTGAATTCAGTTCGGAACATGTGGCCAGCGATCACTACATTCACAAAACAAATACCAATCGGAACCAATGATTCTCCCCCTACACCCCGGAATATAACAGCACGATCCCAAGCGAACATTATTTTACGACCCAGACGGTTCTTGAAAGTTGAACTCATCACTGACACCGTGGCACCAGTGTCCACTAAGGCCATGACGCAAATACCGTCCACTAAAACTTCAAGGCGGTTCCTTAACATAACAATGGGCAGAGGAATTGGCACTATCGATGATCCGGCGACCGCACCTCCATCGGCCGCACACGCTAGTTTCCCGGGGACGGTGGGGAACGACGTTGGGGGGAAGGCGAGCGGCGAGCGCGGTGCGGAGGTGGAGTCCGACTTCGGTCAGAGGCAGGGGAGTCGTTCCGTGGTGGCGCGTAACTGGATGGGCGCTGAGACGATGTGAAGACACGGTCATGAACAGGTGCATTGAAACTCAGGCGAGGGTTCGACCATTGGCGCTGGGAGCGGGAAAACTGGCCCCGGCGACGGCAGAATCTAGAGATGTGACCGATCATACCACAGCGGTAACAATGTGGTGGGTCGGGGGGGGGGGGGGCACTCGGGATAACACTCCTCGTAGCCAGTGTCGAAACGACCATCGTACTCCGGCTGCCGCAGGTGGCGTTGCGGATGAGCTGGCGCCCTGTGGCCGGGGCGGGTGATCCGGGGAGCGTCGCTGTAATCAATGCGAGTAGCACTGGTAGGGGCCTGGGCAGACAAACTCCAAGGGGAGGAGCGGTAGGCGGGAGCCGCCTGCAGAGAACAGCTCCTATACGGGACCTCACTGCGGCGCGCAAGATCTTGATGCCGGGAGAGTTCGTCACGCACGATTTGACGAATTACGTCAGGGAGAGTCGCCGCATTCACAGGCTCGTGGAAATCCACGCTGGCGACGGTGGTGACGTTAGGCAGGCGACCGAACATGGGAGTAATTCGACGCAGTTTTAGAGCTTCAAAGGTGCGGCAGTGCTTGATGATATCCGTGGGCGAGTCTAAATTTTCTTTACTAATAAGAAAGCTGTAGACGTCCTCTGCGATGCCCTTGAGGAGATGACCAACGCGATCTTCGTCGGACATACTTAGATTAACGACTTTGCACAGCTTCAAGACCTCTTCTATGTAAGTCGTGCAGGTCTCTCCAGGCACTTGCGCTCTTTGAAGCAAAGACTGCTCAGCGCATTTTCGTTTGGCAACAGTATCCCCGAAGCAGCTGCGGAGCTCTTCCATGAAGCGGTCCCAACTTGTTATTGATGCCTCATGGTTTTCGAACCAAGTTAGCGCGGTGCCATCGAGAAAGAAGACGACATTGGCCAGCTGAAGAGTGGCATCCCAGCCGTTGTATTTGCTCGCCCGCTTGTAATTGGTGAGCCAATCATCCACGTCTTCGCCAGCCTTCCCGGAGAACGTCCGCGGCTCACGGTAGTGCTGCCAAGCGGGCGTTGCGGCGCCGGTCGGACGTGCGTCGGCTTCCTTGGGCATTTGCACGGGCAACGGTGGCAATCCGGCGATTCTTCGGCTGCAGCGGTTGCGAGAGGGGTCCGTGGTGATCGACCCAGCACCTGCACCACAATGTTACAGGTTCTATTTACAAATAATATTTACAAGGCAGGTCGAGAGGAGCCTGGTGCGCCGGCGGCAGGATACTTGACTTTCTCTTCTACTTCCAGCCGCCGCACGTCTTCTTTATTCCTCAGAGCCCATGCGCAGCACCTGACAATATATATATATATATATATATATATATATATATATATATATATATATATATATATATATATATATATATATATATATATATATATATATATATATATATATATATATATATATATATATATATATATATATATATATATATATATATATATATATATATATATATATATATATAATGTATATATATATATATATATATATATATATATATATATATATATATATATATATATATATATATACAGAAGTGATTCGTACCGATGATTCATATGCATGGCATGTATGTGTGTATTGAAAATTATCAAATCCGACCTTACTGCGCGGAGAGGGAAGCGTAGGGCGTCTCTTTCGCCTCCACAAGAATTAACCTGAGTCTGAAAAGCTTACTGGATGTCTGCTAGTGGTACCATAACTACCGCATATGTTAAAATAGGAAGCCGCTGCTTTATAAGCTTTTCGCATAATGTCTACGATACATTATAATGAAGATTACTTTCTCGCAGCCTTATTTTCATATTTATCACATAAACAACGAACAGCAGCGGCGATAGAGGATAATCCTACCTTACTCTGTTGAGTACTTCGACAGTTGTACCTTGTAAACTCCTTTACAGGCAATTTAAACATTATTTCCTCGCTACAACACTTCTTGAAATTCAATTTTCTCATCTCAGTACTTTCATATTTCAGTATGTTCCAGTGTAAATGCTTGTTCACTTTGTCGTACTCATCGCGTATAGTCAGGACGGCAAATAGCGCGACGGTGTCTTCATTAGCAGTAGAACTATTGAAGTACTGTGCACTGATCACAGAACGCCCCGCTTTCAGCTTTAGTGGTCAAGGCAGTGGTATATCCTGTTTCTCACTAATAAGAAGGCTTCGGTTGGTAGAAGTGAATTTTGGATATTTGTTGTATTCTGATTTCCGCAGGAGCAAGCATATAAAATAAAGAATTTTGGTTACTAAAATGTACGCCTGCGTGCCTAGTGAATTTACTTTATATATCACAGATTCTTACGACGTTTTGGCAAACATCGACTCTACTAAGTCACTCGTCTCATGGCGTGCCTGGGAACTAGCGGATGTCTTCAAAGTAAGTTACGCATTGAAGGCACACACTGCATGTTTGTCTCTTGCAGGCTTAACATTTTTCAATATTTTGTTGTTCATGTTTTCGTAATTTATAAATTACATACCAAAACCCGCTTCGGTCAAATCTAAATTTTGTTCGCGCATGCTCTTTGATTGACAATAACAATGTGATCCTAGAATCATTTAAAAATATACGCCTATTCAGACCAAGAGTAAATTAATTTTGAGGTACGCCAATCAGCATTGCCGGAAGCCGCGAGGAACATGGCAGGCTGCTAATGTTAATAACGTGTTTTTAGTTTGCTCTTCGTTTTTGTTGCCGTTGACTCTCGTATGACGCAGTGTGCTCTGCACACGAAATCAGGCCAACGTCTGCACATTTATTTATTACTCAAAGCCTTATCGCCATCGCCAGCTCCATCGTGCGTTCACTTATGAAAAAGTAACTTCAAGCCATTATTTCCTTACAGTATTGACAACAAACATTGCATAAGTGCTCATATATTTTTTCACTGAATGCAGGATTGTTTTTTACAAGCACTAAGAGCACCTAGAATAAGCAGATAGGCAAATAAAACATTTTCACCACTAATGATTCATCACAATTTATGGCTTTCGTTTTTTTTCAGGTCACTGTGTACATTGATGACGTGAGTACCTGAAAATCCTGCAGTGTAAGGCATTTGAATGATTGCGATTATTATGTTCTCGTTAACTTCATGAGCGGAACTGGTTTCCACATACTGTCTATTATAATTAATATTAATGTTACATGACTTCACTCGCTTAAAAAATCCTGCCTTCACACCCATAACTTATCACCTGCATATCAAGATTTATTCTTTTAAATGGTTGCGCACCAGAAAACATACATGCGCCAGGTGTGTATAACAGTAAGGAGGGCAGTGAAGAATGGACAAAGCGCATTCAACACTATCAAAACGCGGAGACGTGTTTAACCGCTCCGCTAGTTTCTGGAAATGAAGACTGCGGACTTTGAATTCCAAACGGCGAATAAACGCCGGAGCGAGTCCGCTTTCGCAGACGCAGGCAGAGCTCGCCTGGTATGTTCATATCCATGGTTACCCAGCAGTAACAATAGCCTATTGCAATTTTGAGCGAGCGTCATAGTTTCTATCCAAAGCGATGCTCTGGTTCTAGCCGCGGTGCACTTATTTGCACATCATCACATAAAAGGGTAAGGCGTTTTACCTGTTTTTCATTATGATTTTCAGGCCCTCTTCTCACAACTATTCTCTGCCGACCAAATACTTTTATATCTCAAGCAAGCACCAACTTTTAGTTTCTTCATTCACCGAAGAAGGCTGGCAACAACGTGAAATTTAAGCAAGAGCTCAGCCAACGCGTGCCTAATATTCATTCTGTCCGAATAAAGTGGTCGTGAGAATACTCGTGGCGCCATAAAAGTGTCAGTGCGAATCAGCTACCGCTGACAACTCCTATCTTTATTGAGTTAAGCGATGGCAAGTGTTTTCTTGTGCTCCGCAGTATCCTCTCATGACTTCTGAAGATGTCGGCTGGACTCGGCAGAATGTCTGCCGTTCAGGGCGAACTCAGGACACGATGCCATTCGCTTAAACCTAATAGTATACATGGAGGGCAGCCTGCACAGACTAAATATTGCAGTCACTGATATTCATCAGGATGTTGTACCAATAGCCTCAAATTACCAAACGCTACACTTTTTAGCTGACGGCGCACCGATATTCACATCAGGTTCAGTGGAGATGGGAGACTTTTGAGTGTGATGTCCTTTATAAATTTTTGAGGCATAGCTCACTTGTTCTCTCCAAAATTTTTCTGCGGCTAAATGATCGGTGCATGCCCGAAGAAAGGCAAATATCAAAACTGGTGCGCGAAATATACACAGCGATTCTATTACAGGCATGCACGAAATTTGGCACATAGTCTCAAGGTGGCAGAGGACTGCAGCATTGAAACAAGGGTTTGTTGAATCTGTACTCGAAGAACTGAAGCAACAAATATTTTATCACAAGATGGACATAATGGCTGACATGCCACAAAAGAAATGACAGTAGTTCGTGTGGCAAAATTAAGCCGTATAAAATTGGCGGAGGAATTGCTGAGTAGGGCACTGTTCTCAGATAAATTACAATCTGCTGCCGACAAGCAGCATAAAAAACACGCAGATTACAACTTGATAAGCGCTGATATTGACCAAAGAAACAAATCCATGCTAGATGCACCGCGAGGCCAGGCAACCACGCCAACTAAGGACACAACTTCTTCTTGAAGTGCTGCTTCTTGGGCGAGTTGGTGATCCATAATAATAGAGCAGGGCATAACAAAACAGAACAAAAGCAAGGAACACAGAACGACACGAGCGCTAACTGTAAACTTTTTCTTCGAATAGAATAGACGTTATGAAGGCGTATCAAGCCATCTCGTTTTACGCAGCGGAATAGAGTGCCTGCTTAAAGTTAGTTTTCTATTAAAACATAGTATATTGCTAATACTCGCTATTTAGGCGTGTCTATGACAGTCATGCCTTCTTTCAAACTCTGAGGTTAAGGACAATTTTTTTTAATGCAAAAAATTTGCTATATACAGTCGACAGCAACATTGCAGGGAATGAAGTTGTGAGCACTCATTAACCATTACTACATATTTATGTACGACAAGCGTAGCTATCTTCAATTTACTAACTAGTTTTCGTTTTGCCATATAATACCGAAAAGTCATTTTGAAATTTCGTTGAGAAGAAACCAAAGAATTTGAAATTTTCTGCACCCCCCCCCCCCCCCCCCCCAATAAGGTTCTTTCCCTCATATTGCTCACGACTGTACTTCAATTTTCAAGGAGTTTCTAGAGATGCCGGAAGCTGGCCGGAAGCTGCACATGCCTACAGGATCCTTGGAGGCATATGCATGCTTCCAGAAAGTTTATGAGAAGTGATCAGTCGTTGATGTGCCTTAGTTGTCTGTGAAGAGTTTGCAGTGTGGTCGATTGGCGAGCTATGGCGAGCGCCTCGAGGTGCAGTGCGCTACTGGTCCATATATCACTGGTGTCGAGTAGCGAGAAAGCCGTCAATCTTCCACACCTGGGTGCTTCCTACCCCGTGTCCCGTAAAGATGGACGCGCGTTTGCATAGCACGTACTCTGGGCACTTTCGTCGTCAGTACCATTTCATTATCCAGTATGCACATAGTTACCCTGAGCTTTTACTGAGTGTGTGCATATTTTGTTGGAAGGGTGCAGCGAGGATACGCAACCTACCGGAGACTAACTTTTTGTCGACGTTTTACACATGGAAATTGAAGTCTTCGAGTAGAGTTAGGAAAGCAGACATTTCCAGTCGGGATCACTAAAGAATTAACATCCAAGTTGTCAGGACATCCGATTTCGCAAAAACCTGACTTCCTCACAACTTAGCGCCTTTCGTTGTTTTCCAGGGCAGAGATAAATTGGAAGTCTATACCACCATAAACTTCGAAGGAAAGGAAAAGGTGACTTCAAGACACAACGTCATTGTCCCCGGTCTGAGGCCGTGGACGTTCTATGTTGTTCGCCTAGAAGGCTGCACTGCGGAAGAGTGCAGTGATGCAGTGAACACAACTTTCAGCACACCGCCAGAAAGTAAGCATATCCACTTCACCTTTCCCTAGCTTCAAGCACGTTTGCAGTTAATCTCGTAGAGTGCGAGCTCGATAAGGGACGCTCGCCAGTTTCTTGGCGGTCCCTATTGGCACTGGTTGTCAGATGCACTTTTGCACAGAAAAAGCGCGAACGCAGCGCTAACACAAATCTTAGTGCCTTCCTAACTAATAACTTTTCCCAAAATCTAGAAGCAAGAGCAAACTCGCCACAATAGCTCATGTTCCATTCTAGCTCCTTAATAAATCGCTCTATGGCCTCCGAGAGTGCCGTCGATCGCTATTTCCTGCACCAGCGATGATGGCTTAGGGCAGCATGTAGTGCTTTTTATTTTTGCATATAGCCAGCGCACAACCCTGCAGGAAATATAGTTGTTCTAACCACTGCAGTTGTATAGTAGCAACAGAATGACGACAAAGTCTTACGAGCATCGTGTCACCGTTCAAACGAAAATAAAGGAAAATGCTCAGTTCAACTAGACTGATTGGTTAGGGCCACATGAAGGGATAGATGTCGTTTTTTACCAAATCCAGCGCTGGTAACCCACATCATTGTGTAAAAGCAAAGTACACGTGGCGAAACTCTTCACGAATTCCTGCAGCTGTGCAACGTGATGCGTTTCGCTTCCGCCCGCTATTCGGTAAACAGCTTTTTCGTGTAACGCTGTGTCGCTGTCAATGGGAAAGTACCCTGCACTTACGAGGAAGCATCTGATCAAGCGTAGCCAAGAATACGGGGACCACAATGTGTTCACCACTGCTAAAGTAGACGACGGGCGGAAAGACGAGATAAAAACACTATCACTGGTAATTTCGCGCCGCATTCTAAAACATCAGTGTGCCTGCAGGCGTTTTGCGCAGCTAGCTATGAACGGCAAGCTTTCGGCACGAAGCCCGCAAGTTTCGCTTTTGATTGGCCGCACAGCGCCGACGATTGCACGTCATTATGAAAGACGTAACTTTCGCTGGGCGAAGATGCCTAATGTGGGATTATATTGGGTTTTAGTCATACAAAATTTTCTCTCTTATTCAGCGATTTGCCCGGGTAAAAAAAAAAAGAAATATTTTGCCCCCGAAGACGAATCTATTGTGTATATTGGCATCTTGCTTAGTTTGTTCTTGCCCTTTGGTGTCCGTTCTTTGTTTTGAAAACACTTCTTGTAAGCATAAAATTTTTTCTACCCCCAAAAATTTCGCAGGAAATCTGACTACGATCTAAGACTCTTTGCGTGAAAGACGCAAATTTTGAATTCGACTACAGTGCCTCCTCTGCGTCCAGCCCGAAAACTAACAGTCGAAATAACAAGACACGTAAGAAAGGCACAAATAAAAAGGGTGTTTTTATAGTTTCAGTGAAGACCAATGAACCCTGCGCAATGAATTCATATCGCAGAAAAAAATCTCTTGCTTAAGTTTCAGTAACTGGCAGTAGAGCTGCATTGTGCGAAGCGAACGAAGGTCAAAACACGCCCATCTATGAGTTCAGAAGTTTTTCGATAGCTGCGCACTCCAAGTAACGGAGCAATGAGGGTTGTGTTCAGTAGTACCGAAACGCGTTACAGTTAATACGTTGACCTTAAGAGAGAACAGAAGCATTTCATAAATTATATGACAAACTACTATCACCCTCACAGCAACGAGTCATGCCGCCAGTAACGAAAGACAAAGTAAAGAAAGTCTAAGGAGCAATGCAAAGGGGAAAAGTAGCTCGTGAGGATCAGGTAACCGCACATATGTTGAAGGACGGAGGGTGATTGTGCTAGAAACACTAGCCACCCTGTATACGCAACGCCTTATGACCTTGACCGTACCAGAAGCTTGGAACGACGCAAATATAATCTTAATTTATAAGAAAGGAGACGTCAGTGACTTGAAAAATTACAGATCGATCAGCTTACTGTCGGTTGCCTACGAGGTATTTACTAAGGCAATCGCTAACAGAGTCGGAGCAACCCTAGACTTTAATCGTCCAAATGATCAGGCAGGCTTTCGTAAGGAATATTCCACAATAGATCATATTCACATTCTCAATTAGGCAGCAGAGAAATGCGCAGAATATAACCAACCCTTATACACAGCCTTCATTGATTGCGAGGAAACATTTGACTCAATGGAAACCTCAGCAGCCATACAGGCATTGCGGAATCAGGGAGCAGAAGAGCGTTATGCCAAAATACTCGAAGATATGTATAAGAACTGCAGAGCTACAATAGTCTTCTATAAAGTCAGCAATAAATTCCAGTAAGAAAAGGCGTCAGGCAAGGAGCCATAATCTCGCCAGTGCTTTTCACCGCCTGTTTACAGGAAGTATTCCAACGCCCGAATTGGGAACAGTTGGGTATAAATACTAATAGAGAATACCTTCCTAATCTGCGAATTGCTGGTGACATTGTTATGCTGAGTTACTCAGCAGATGAACTGAAAATCATGATGATTGAGCTAGAAGACCGAGCAGGACGGTGGGTCTAAAAATTAATATGCAGAAAACGAAAGTAATGTTCAACAGTCTAGCAAGGAAACAGCAGTTCAGAATTGGCAGCGAGGTGCTGGAAGTCTTAAAAGAATACGTCTACTTAGGGCAGGTACTAACAGCTGATCCGGATCAAGAGATGAAACTTACTAGAAGGATAAGAATGGGGTGGAGCACATATGGCAGATTCTCTCATATCATGGATAGCAGTTCATCAATATCCCTGAAGCGAAAAGTGTAAAACGGCTGAATCTTACCGGTACTCACGAACGGGGCTGAAACGTGGAGGCTAAAGAACAGAGTTCAGCTTAAGTTAAGGACAACACAGTGCGCCATGGAAAGAAAAATGAAAGGTATAACGTTAAGAGACCAGAAGCGGGCAGAGTGGGTGAGGGAACAAACGTGTATTAATGACATTCTGGCTGAAACGAAGAGGATGAAATGGGCTTGGGCAGGGGATGTACTGTGAAGGCAAGATAACCGCTGGCCCTAAACGGTAACGGAGTGGATTCCAAGAGAGAGCAAGCGTAGCAGGGGGCGCCAGAAAGTTAGGTGGGCGGATGAGATTAGGAAGTTTGCAGGCATAGTGTTGGCACAGCTGGCAAAGGACACGGTTCAGAGACATGGAGAGGCCTTTGCCCTGCAGTGGGTGTAGTCAAGCTGATTGTGATGATGATGATGACGACTATTTCGCACAAGGAACACAGCTTACAACTCCGGCATCCATGCATAGACCTTTCTATGAGGCCATAACTTTTCTCTCGCATATTTAAAGAAATTTCCTCTTGCTCGCAGAAGCGTCAGTGATAGTAAGGATTTAGCAGGAACAGAAAATTTTATGGAAGAAAGCAAATGGGAGAAGGCGGCGGAAGCAACCTCTTGTTTTCGGACACGTCGTCTCCGAATGCGCAGGTGAAAAAAGAAACCGGGCAGAAAGGTAGAAAATAAAATTACAGGAATTTGGATGCAGAATGCAGCAGAAAACTATCCAAATCTATGCAAACTATGCATAAATTTACATGATCACACATGTTTGTCTAAGTTAATCTAAAAGTAATAGTCAAGTCTGGAAACATGAACAAAAAGCTGCCATATAGGAACTGTGTATGTCAGAAAGTAAGCATAAATTCCGCTAAAATATCCATTGCAGAGGTAAATTTAGTTTGGTGCAGAAGGTGTCCTAATCTGAAGGAAAAGGTGTTATGTTACGTTGAAAACATTAATAGCGCTAAAAAAACGTGTGCGTTAGTTCAATTACCACAAACATGCTTACGCAGTTCCTTGCCCGAAAGAATCATCGCACCACTAGTGTTTAGTGCCAGCATGATTAGCAGTATTTTTTGTTGCCTTTGAAAAACTCATACATTGTGCCTTGGAACTACGGCCAGGCGAGCTTTGCCACATAGCGAATTTGTGTCATTAAGCAGACTGAGTTATAAATTTGTTTTTCAACCCAACTCTGCACCGCTCATAAAAGATCCCATTGCAGGTAAATAAGCATATCAGCTTAACTTAATGGTTCTCTTCTCCGTAAGCCTATCTGGCCCCGGCAGGAAGCGATGGCTCCAGAAGTCAACTAGAGTGGTTTGCGTTGAAAGATGTCATTGAACTAATTATACGCCGGATACTAGTCTGCTATAAAACTTAGGTGTCCGCTTATGGCACATTCGCCAACAGGTAAAACAGTTGCTTGATTTCTGCTAATTCAGATAGGTTATAGAGAGAAGAAATATTTTCCAAACTAGTACTCAAATTCGCGCTTCCTATTGCTTCGGCAATGAATGCATGATCCTCAGAGCAATATAACAAGCCTCTTTTGTATGGCACCTTAAGCATAGGCAGACAATGTACCAAACCGCGGAATTTTGTTTTCAGCTAGTTGCATTCTTTCGCCACGCTTCAAGGAATGCTTTCAAACATTGAGCTAAAGGTTTGCATAAGAGGCAATATGACCTGCCAAACAAACTGTCACATAATGCGGGTCATACTTCGTGCTGATGTTCTTCTTTCGCTATCACTTTTGCAATACATATGTGAAAGCTGTTCTCGTTGACAGTACAAAATAGACTTTTCGCAAATTTATATAACGTGGCATAGGAAACGTGGCAGATCAAAGAAATTGCTTTGTGTTGCCGTTAAAAATGGCCACGTGCGAAGTGGCGGGAAAGCAGGGCCATTCCATTAAACGTGTTACATGCGGCTACAAATTACAGGTTCTTGATGAAACTGTGCCAAGGATGCCGCACAATACAGTTGTAGCTGCCGTGAGCCGCGCCCCAAGTGAAGAGGCTGAGGCTTCTGTCCAGTGTTCAATGTTGCTACCAAGTGGTATAGAGAGACTATGAATCTGCTTTACTCTCATGGTATATTGACCGCGTTTGTTACACCTGATGGGCTGTATGAGTTCAGAGTTATGCCTCTTGGCTTATGCGACGCCCCGGCCACCTTCGAGCGTATTACGGACGCCCTTGGGCACGTATTCAAATGGTTCACGTGCCTCTGCTATTTCCACGACGTCACAGTGTTCTAAACAGGCTTTTCCTCTCACCTCGATGACCTTACAAAGATTCCTTCACTTTTGCGTCATACGGGCCTGCAGCTCAACTCCAAATGCCGTTTTGCGCGTCGTCAGATCAAAATCTTGATTCATGTCTTCGATGTCACGGTTCTTCACCCTGATTTATCTAAGATCCTAGCCGTGCAAGACTTCCCTGTGCCGCGTTCCTGCAACGACGTACGCAGCTTCTTGGGGCCGTGCTCCTACTTCCACCGATTCGTGCCCAGCACAAGAAAACGCCTTTGCTGCTCTAATCTCAAAGCTCACCACCTCACCCGTCATGGCACACTTCTATGTGGCTGCTCCCACTGAAGTACGCACTGACGCCAGCAGTCATGGCATCAGCGCTGTCCTTTCTCAGCGGCAATCTGGGTCTAACTCTGTCATTACCTACGCCAGCCGCCTCCTCTCAACACCAGAGCGTAATTACTTCATCGCGGAACGCGAGTGCTTGGCCCTTTTGTGGGTTGTTGGAAAATTTCGCCCGTAATTGTATGGCCACCCTTTTACGGTTGTCACGGACCACCATGCGCTCTGCTAGCTCTCCTCACTGAAAGATCCTACTGGCCGGCTAGGTCGCTGGACTTTGCGCCTACAAGACTACGACTACACCGTGGTATATGTCTGGTCGGCTACACACCGGTGCTGATTGCCTCTCACGATACCCCGTTGACTCTTCTGACCATTCTGGCAGTGACTGCACCGCCGACCTCTTCTCGCTCTCTGCTATTGCTCACATTGGCGATGAGCAGCGACGGGATACCAAGCTCCGCTCTATTATTGACCGCCTCAGCTCCACACCATCTCATCCTGCTCTGCGCCGGTTTGTGCTGCATCATGACACTCTATACCGCACAAGCCTGAACCCCGCCGGCCCCAAAGCCAAAGCACCTGCGCACCGATGTCCTCCACGAGCTCCTTGACCTCACCACTGCTGGACATATGGGTGTCGCGCGTACTTACATCCGCGTGCGTCTCCGCTTCTTTTAGCCCCGCCGCTACCAGTCCACACGCCGCTATGTTCGTGCCTGCGACCAGTGCCAGCACCGTAAACGTCCTGCCTCTCTCTCAGAAGGTATGCTCCAACCTGTTAATGTGCCCGCTGAACCTTTCTATCATGGGGGCTTGTATTTTTTGGGCCGTGTCCCGAGTCCACCTCCGGAAAGAAAAGGATTGCCGTTGCCACAGACTATGCCACTCGCTACGTTATCACGCGGGCCCTCCCCACCAGTACTGCTACTGACGTTGCCGACTTTCTCCGATACGACCTCATCCTCCGTCATGGCGCACCCCGCCAACTTCTCACCGACCGCGGCCGTTGCTTTCTCTCTAAAGTTGTCGACGACATTCTCCGTTCCTTCTCGACTAAACATAAGCTGACTACCCACCGTCTATGATCCCCACACCAACGGTCTCACAGAGCGCCTCAACCACATTATCACGGATATGCTCTAAATGTAGGTTTGCCTGGACCATCGGGACTGGGATATTGCGCTTCCGTACGTGACTTTCGCCTATAATTCTTACTGTCATGACACTGCCGGTTACTCACAGTTTTATCTTTTGTACGGCCGCGAGCCCCAATTACCTTTAGACACGCTGCTTCCGACATCTACTTCACAGCCTTCTGAATATGCACACGACGCAATTGCCCGGGCCGTCCACACCCGCCAGCTGGCTAGATCCCGACTACAAGCATAGCAGGCCTCACAGCAGGACTATTACAACCGCCGCCATCGCATGGTAACTTTATCTCCTGGAGCCCTCGTCTTGCTTTTGTCGCCATCACGCCGGGTCGGGCTTTGCGAAAAACGTCTGTCCCGGTATGTTGGCCCATACCGTGTGCTCGGCCAGGTCACCGCTCTCACCTACGAGATTTTCCCAGCCTTCCTACGGAGAGGCCTGCCTCATTTTGGAACGCAACGATGCCGTGCTTGTCAATACATTCCTCAATGCACGAAAAGAGTTCGTTATGCGGCAGTGAAGAGTAAAGGTATTTTACAGGAAGAAAGCAAACCGCGTGAGAACCACAAGGCAACGGCTAACCCACCAGCGAACGAAGATAGCGGTGCTCTTCCAGACACAACCCCACATCCATCATAAAACACTCCGTCGCGATAAGTGCCACGAGTTGTACACCAAGAAACCTATTATAGTCACATATAACCATGCGCATTGTCCAGACACTGACTCGCGCTTGCCGTGACACGGCCATGGCGTAGTCGTGCTCATGCTGCAGAGCAATAACTAAAATGAAACAAATTGTAATTGGCGTAGTCGTGCTCATGCTGCAGAGCAATAACTAAAATGAAACAAATTGTAAGCACTCATTCCCAAACCATCGCTATGACCGCTGTGGCCACTTTCTCCGTTCTGGTTTTTCGTTTTTCAGGCTCGTTTATTCGTTGGCATTTCGGAATGCTAATGTCGCCTCGCACGAGTGCAGTTAAGAAAAAACAACTTAAATTGGAGTTTTTGAACGCTCGCTGCACCCGCCGCGGTGGCTCAGTGGTTAGGGCGCTCGACTACTGATCCGGAGTTCCCGGGTTCGAACCCGACCGCGGCGGCTGCGTTTTTATGGAGGAAAAACGCTAAGGCGCCCGTGTGCTGTGCGATGTCAGTGCACGTTAAAGATCCCCAGGTGGTCGAAATTATTCCGGAGCCCTCCACTACGGTACCTAATTCTTCCTTTCTTCTTTCACTCCCTCTCTTATCCCTTCCCTTACGGCGCGGTTCAGGTGTCCAACGATATATGAGACAGATACTGCGCCATTTCCTTTCCCAAAAAAAACCAATTTATTCAACGCTCGCTGCACATTTTAAACCGAAGAATTGGCACTAATTTTAACAATGCAAGATGGCCTTCACTTCACATTTTTAAACAAAAGTGGATTTTCGCGCATTTCAACAAAATACGTAGAACTGGGCAACAGACTGCCTAAAACTCTGCAACACTCAAAGTTTCGTTGTGTGCGCGCTCATTTTAAACTATGGTATTCGCTTTATTTAGATAGCGTTAGCCCTAGAAAATGTAAGGAAGCTGCTTAAAATTGGATTTCTCCTGCTGCAATCATCCCACCTAAATGATCTTGGCAATTCCTACCACTGCGTGCGGCATGCATCGAACAATTTGCGATGGTAATTAAAGGTGCCGTGGGCGAAAATTATCAGACGCTTCAGTCGTAGCTGCATCTCGCTCAAGAAGATCAGGGTTTACACAATGACACAAGCCGTAAATTATGAAACGTTCGTGATTAGCGCGACGAAGGCCATTTTTAATGACGCTTTCACATTGTTTTAATAACGGGCATAATACAAGAAGCGCCCGTTCGAACCTTTACGCTTGTTGGATTCAAAGTTGTCGCTTAAGTACCTGTTAAAGAATGTTCAGCTCGGGCTGATCTCTGTCTTATAGGCTGTCTATGAGGAAGCCGACACCAGCACGTGTGTAACGATTCGCGCGCTGTGTTGTGAAAGGTTGATTAACAGCTGCAACCAGATTCTCCTGGTGTTGAAGAATGAAGACTGGCCGGAACTCGCTACCGGTGCTAAGCAACTCGAAGGCGCTGACTGCAACGTGTCAGATTAAACCAGTGGCTTAACATTTCCTCTCTGAGGTACGCGGGGAGGCCTGTAGTATAATGACCTCCAGCTGCACGACTGTGATTCCTCCAAGGCGTCAAGCTGACGGTGGCGCCAATTTGAACGAGTGAATAAGCGGCCCTCTAATCGCCTAGTTCTTTTCATGCTACCACGAAAGTCGTGTGTTTTTCGTAGAAATATTAAAAATCTCTCTGACCTCACCTTATTTTTCTCCGACCTCCTTTACTCCTGAAGACGTCCCATATCCCAAGATTACTAGAATCGAAGTCACGGGGATCGGCTCGTTAAAACTGGCCTGGCTATTCCCTCAACCTGACTGGCGAGTCTACGACGGCTTCCGAGTGCGTTACAGCCCTGCTAGCATGGATCCGTGCTTCCTGACGCATACCAAAGAAACAAATCTGACGATAAACGGGTTTCAACCTGGCACTGCGGTCAATATTGAGGTGCGTGCGCAGATGCGCGGCACGGACGGCAGACCATTGCTAGGGCCTCCACAAACAGCGGAGGTCACTACGTGGTCTAACGGTGAGTATGTTTTACGTGGATGTTTTCACTACTGTGAAATAAGAATGCAACGCCCCTTAATCTTCACGAGGTGGAAAACGCGTCTCAACCTTCAAATTTTGGCCTTAATTTTTTAGCACTATATATGTAACAATGACAATATTAGGAGAGATCAGTGCAAAAGCTATCTGCACAGCACTAGGTTCCACATAAGAGATGAGGGCAAATAAAAAGTATTGATTTGCTATTGAGGTCCTGAAGTGACGGTAAAAAAGAACTCCGAGGAAACGATGCTGTGGTCCTTTTGAGGTCGAAAGCATTTATTTTGCTGCGGGCAGGCATTACTCTTGGGCAGAAATCAGTATGGTAAGGTATGTGGGTCATAACAACCTGAAGCTGCGTATGGGCATTGAGAGACGCTGCGCTCGATGACATTGGGTTAATTCCGAACACTTGAGGCTCTTTGACGGGGACAGTACTCAAGAGTTGTGCAATTTAGCCTAGATCAAAATGCGGGTCCCGCAGCCGCGACTCGATCACGCCTTTGGCCTCCATTTTGTACGGCATATGCACTCAGTCAACGCGTCGGTTGGAAAACAGGAGATTAATGTTAAAGATGTAGCAGATATCTAGATAGGTGTTCAACGATTCATTTATGAAAAGAATGGCTAAATATTAAAACGCCAGACCACGAGTTAAGTGTGATAGAATTGGCTTTTTATTGCGAGTTGTGTTGCCAACAGACTATGACCAACGGCCAAACGACTCGCTTTTCTAAAAGGCGGTAGTATGTAGAAAGCTAGCAAGTATAGCAAAGCAAGCCAGCAAGCAAACTCTTTCCTTCCGTATCTAAATCATTTGTGTTATATTGAGAGAGGTAGAAAATGCTGTTTATAGTTGAACACGCATATATTCTATTTGTGAGGCGTGTGGTGAAAACAGAACGACTGTTGCGGGTCAATACGAAACGTCGATGCGGTCACTAAATACATCTTCGTCTTCGTCTTGAGGCTAGTAGTGGGAGGGTGCGAGGCCCCGTTGATAACCGTGCTCAAGAAAGCGGTTGTGAAAAGGACATTTTTAGGTGTTCAAAGGAAGTAAGCGATTCTTTGCTGCTTCAGCGTTCTGAATTGCCGCGACAGTGAACCCGATACCGCGTTGCATTCTTGATATGACGTCTGGGAAGAAAAGGAGAGGCATGGGAGGAACCAGCGTGGAAACAGCAGCCCATATCGGTAGCTTTCGGGTTTGCCCAGGGCAAATCGCTATCAGAAAATTGCGGTTTTGCAGAAGACTGAACTACGAGTTGCAAGAGATTATTCCGTAATTCGCAGAAATTTGCGGTCGTCTAACGCTGGCGATAACATTACTGACACTATAAAAGCTGTCGTAAGGGTAATTGAGTGCTATTAGTACTTCAAAGCAATATTCTGTGATGAACCGCACATGAGACACGCAATATGTGCCTGATTCTTTCTGTGTCATAGGGTTTCGGTTGTAAAGGCTGGCGAGATGAGGAGCACAGAATAAAAGGACTGACGCCTTTTAGTAAAGCTTGTCGGGCCAGTTAGTACATTATTGATGCTAACAAAGAACTGCGCAAACGAAACACGGACAGCGAAGACCCAAAGAGGAGAAATAGAGAGAGAGATGCGTTTGTGTGCGTCTTTGACTCTTCGCCGTCCGTGTCTTGTTTGCGCAGTTCTTTCTTCGCCTTTTAGTAGTTAGAAAAATTTTGGTGCATAGCAACGCTATATAGAAGCCCGCCACCCGGTTCAAAGAACCTTTGCCTTAAATAGAAAGCGAGTTCGCAGTTGTTACATATTTTTGTCTCTTCGTTCGCCGTCGTAGGTACACGGCAGAGTTACGGAGACGGCATCTGCGTGTATTTTCTATATACGATCTCTATACTAGCTGTTTCCTTACGCTCCTTGAGAAGTACAGCATGCGTTTTTCCAAATGCCTTGATATTGTATAATCTGCGCACGTTTCTTCGCCACGCTGACTTCTCAGTTGAAACTATTTGTTCATGTATACAGCGTTTCTGTCCTGGTGGCCAGGTACCCCATTCTCAAATCCTGGTTGGCAATGGAGGCAACTGCACTGCCACTAGGAGCACCGACACGGCAACGTAGTATTGCGCGCGTGATAGCAGAAGGGATTCTTCGCCACTGGGATACAGTACATTTTTGCTGCTTTCTTGCTAGCGCTGCCACTTACGGGAGCAAAGTTCAATGCCCTCATCCCAGAATTTCTCGGATTAAGAAGTTTTTTTTATCGCTCATTTTGCTTCCTTTTAGGTAAGAATAAACAATTACCGGTTCCCCGCAGGCATTTGAGACCATTTTTTATCCTTTAGGCTCGCCCTAATATGCAGAATCTCACAATGAAAGGCTGCATGCTGTACTGTCAAGGATTCGTAAATACACGAGTGCATTGAACTTGACTTTGGCTCTTACATTAACAGGAAGACTAGAAGGTGATTACATTAAGTTACGCAAGCCAAAGAATGTCACAAGCGCGGAAAACCCGTGCCCTGGGCTACTAACAGCGCTCTCAAACTTTTTCAGGTACTTCAGCAGTTTTACGCTGAAACGATGAAATGTACCATCTTCTCTCTTGCCGGAGCATTCGATGAGCGACTGTATTTTAGGCTTGCTAAGACGTGGACAAATACCGTAGAAGTGCTAGATATCGTCCTAACAGTACAGGCACTCTGCTCTCTGCAACGAGAAGTTTTAGACCAGCAGAAAAGAATTGCACATGAATCTGATAATAACATATACACATGTAAAATGCAGTTCCATCTGTGCAGGTCCGTTACGAGGCAAATATAAAAGACTCCATTGCTACCGCCTTGCTTTCCTGGACATGCATCAACGGCAGCGTCGATTACCTTCAGGTACAATAAAGTGTGTCTGTATGAGGTATAGATAAATAACTGCAATGAGTGGCACTGCAATAACAAAGAATAACAGACCTTGGAAATGCGCACATTCGGCCGTAGGCATAAAAATCTGTTTTCTTCCTGAGCTGCTTCTCGAGTGTAGTACAGCTGTATTCTTTGCATCTCAGTGTTTTCTTTCTATACCCACACTCAGCACTGAGAGTTCCGGCGAACGCGTGCAATACACCGCTGGTCCACCATGAACATCGCTCGCCAGACTTTTACTGAGACGAAACCTCACTTACTAATTTAAATCCGGCTTCCCTGATACCAGCCTCAGGGTACCTGTAGCCGCAAATTTTATCGCCTCTTGTTTGGTGTTTAACAAGAAGCACATAAAATTTCTGTACCACAGTCGAACTGTATCCCAATAAAGGCGAGGAAGTGAGCCTTTTGGGCCGGTGGGCGGTTGTTTTCGTAAATAATTCTCGAGAAGACATGTGATCAGGTGGCCTACCTTAGTGTTGGCCTATGTGTAGGCCCTCTCAAAGGGTAAAGTGGCACCATAAATATATTGGTCATGCTTTTGGGAAGCACAGGCAGCCGAACTGTTTCTCATCTCATGGTAAAAACTGGAAAAGATAACTGTATTGCGCACTCAGCCCTTCAACTGAAAACATATGGTACGCCTTCTTGGGAACTTTTGACTAATAGCCGATTTTCTACGGCGCCAGCTTGTAGCTCAAAGTGGTCTAGAACCACAATTGCCGAGACGAGTAGAGACAGGCGGAACTGCCTGACCGTAATATACTACTCTGTTTCGTCATGCATAGCAATTTTATTGAAGTCCAACCGCGAATATTCATGTTGCTTAAAAAGGAGAAATATTCTAATTGTTACATGTGAAGATGTTTAGCAGGGGCCACTTATGGACAAGAGGCAAGAATGAAAGTGATGAATATGTGAACGCTTTATTAGCACGTTGAATAAAACATGCAGGCAAAGAAACGTTAAGTTTTATGCGACTCTCCGCACTTTTAACTGGAAGGAAGTATTGATAACTCTGGACTTTCAGCCTTTAGAAACTGCCGAGTGTGGAGAACGTTTGAAAAAAAATTGAAGCAAAGGGGTTTAAAAGGGGCTGACCCTATGATATAAGAGAAGCGGGGCAGCATTTTAGGAGCCTGAGGAATAAACAGGCGGCTCCGACGAAGATATCAGCAATCCTCGATGAAAGTTACCAAGTAGATCATTGAAGAATGTACATGCAACAGTGGCAGGCATGCTGTCGACTCGTGACAATAGAAAAGAAAATTTGCTAGAACACGCATTTAATAGCTAACCCTAAGGAACTATTTGCAAATCATTGGCAGAGCCATCGTGCTTGACTGGACGCAGCCTGCCTCTGAAAGAGGGTGATCAGTCGCGGCGCACCTCTTTCTGGATGGGAATGTTGTGACACCAACAAGGAAACAAAGCTGAAATGCACGTAGGGGGTAGTGAAGTGAGTGAGGATGCGGTTTTGCCGTTCGAGCTCTGATTACGTCTTCAGAAAGGACCGCTTTTCTGGCCTCTCGTGACAGTGACTTGCAGAAGTAAACCACTACTTAGTTTACAAATCGGTAATGGTAGGTTATTAGCAACGAAGATTGAGGGGTCTGCTGATCAGACACAACATTTCAACTGATTAAGTAGCGTTCGTACAGCACATGGAAATGCGAGTAGCACGCGTCCTATACGCACCTTTTCTTCATATTGTCTTAAACCTACGTCCTTCGTTGAGATCGCAGAGTACTATATCTTGATTGAGGTCACCGTTTGGTGTGCTGGTGCGCCCGAGAGGAGCAAGAAAGAGGTACGGGACGATAAAACCACAGCGTGACTTATGTGGGTGTAGCGAGATGCATTCATAAATGAGGAGCTAAGGCACCAACGCCGATTACAAGCACTTCATTGACATGATTCTTACACAAGTACTGGCTTCATAGAACCTAAGTTGATACAAACCCACATTCGAAATTAACTATCTCACCTCCATAAGAGGTAGAGTGACGCCACAAAAAAGGTAACCTAGAAACACCTAATTTCCTCATCGATTTCGCCAGTGATTTTCTATGCGTCTGTAGGAATGGTAGCAGATGGATTAGATGCTTCCAAGGCTCTCTATTTTGAACTAAATAATAAATTAACCGTGCGTGCAGTTTCAAGCCTGCTTTCACCAAGGGTGATCTGCATAGCCGAGTTACTTCGAATACATAAAAAATGCTGTTCTCGATTGAACAAATATACACTTCGCGAATTGCGTTCTCCATTGCTTAAAGTGCTAATAAACGCCACCACGCTTGTTTTCTGCGTTCAGAGGGCCTACGTGCGCTTCCTCCACTGACTTCATTTTTGTAAGTAATCGTTGGGTCTCGAGGGCTGCTCTCCACTACTACAGCTAGAAACTATATAGAAATCACACCAAGGACGTTAGAGACCACCATAGTTTCACCACCTAGAAGGACTGCACGGAATATGACGTCACTGCATCGTGTGACCACCAGCAGAGAAACGACAAAGGATGGGATGTAGTTCGTCCTTCATATGCATAGTCCATAGAGCAGAGGGCGCCGACTTCTCGGCGTACAGCCGATTCATTCATTATTACAGCGCAAAGACGGCACAGAACAAGAAGGGGACACAACAGCGCTGCCCAATTAACTGTTTTGAACAAGGGAAGCTTCCTGCCTGTCTGTCTGTACTTTGCTAAAACGTCGACACCTTCAGAATTGCAACGGTCTGCTTCGGTCTTCTCCGCGCATCGGGAAACTTGTTTCACCATAGCCAAGAGCTCCGGTCTCGATGCTTTTGGCTCGACCGCGAACTTGGGCCCCCGGCCAAGGACTTGCCTGATGTTGTCGGGAAGGGAGATGCCCTCCATGACGTGGATTCGTTGCCCGGTAACTGGAGTCCTCTTAGGAAGAAGTGCACGAAGCGCTGGGAGGGTCTGTTGCCAAAGGAACTCGGTGGTGCGGTCAATGGACCGTGATAAATGGTTCCACTGTGCATTCGAATGTTCTGGCCCAGCATGGAACTGTACCAAAACCTTCAAGCGCTCCTTGTGCGCTCGCACTTGCTGAAGCCATTCAGACCTGAGAATCTTGCAGAGTCTTCTCGCATGGCTAGCTGAAGGTTGTACGCCGCCAAATAAGGCTGATATATCAGGTGGCAGGATTCTCTTGCGAACGCAAAACCCGAGTGAACGTGCTCGGCAAGCCGCCGCGGCGACTACTGGTATCACTTGAAAGAGATCAAGAACACATGTAAAAGAGCCCTTTGTACTAGAAATAAAGTTCCATAATGACCAATTAACTGTTTTGAACAAGGGAAGCTTCCTGCCTGCCTGTCTGTAGTTTGCTAAAACGTCGACACCTTCAGAGATGCAACGGTCTGCTTCGGTCTTCTCCGCGCGTCGGGAAACTTGTTTCACCATAGCCAAGAGCTCCGGTCGACCAATTAACTGTTTTGAACAAGGGGAGCTTCCTGCCTGCCTGTCTGTACTTTGCTAAAACGTCGACACCTTCAGAGATGCAACGGTCTGCTTCGGTCTTCTCCGCGCGTCGGGAAACTTGTTTCACCATAGCCAAGAGCTCCGGTTGTGTCCCCTTCTTGTTCTGTGCCGTCTTTGCGCTGTAATAATGAATGTAGGTAACCAACTCGCCCAAAATGTTGTATTATAGCCGATTCAGGTCGGACGGAAAGTGTTAAGGTGTGCGTCTGTGCGCACAAAACAATACCGGGCATGACCAGTTTGCAACTACTGTGTTGTAGACGGTTCAGCTAAATTGTTCGTCTGAGCTGTGAATAAAGAGCTGTTCATTTCGTAAATCATTTGTACTTTCCCTTATTTCTATCTAGTGCAAGATAGCAGATCATGGAATCTGGACTACCTATGATGACTTGGTCGACTGCGATGCTACCGTGAATGCCGGTCGTACTCAAGTGCGCACCAGTGGTAACCTGAGGCTTACCCACCAAAAACTGCAAAGAAATTCATTGTTGGGGTTCGCTGCTGCAATACCTACGGATGCGGACGAGAGCAAAACGTCAGGGTAAACTCTTACATTTTAGGTAAGAAAACAAGTTATTTTGCCTTTTATGGCACCATTTTTCTCATTGACGTTTGAGACACAAATTGGCATATGTCCAGAGCATGGACAGAAGTTCACGGCGCAGTGCGAGTGTCATAGCTGTGCGAATCAATTTTAATATTGCCTTAGCGATATCGCTTCGTTGATTATTATGTTGCCAATTTATGCAGTTCTGCACAATTATTGCTGTATGAACGCAGCAGTGCTGTTTCTACCTTGGCTTCAGAAGGGTACGTTATGTAGTCTTATGTTCCAGCAGCGCAACCAGATCACAATCATGACCACGCATTAGTATTAGCATGGTTCTCAATTGCGAAGTTATCTAAAGTGAACACTTCTGCGTCATGTTGAAAAAAACGTGATCGCCGCTGCGGTATGCTGCATCCCGACAACCGTCCAGTTTGTATGGTCTTACGTTACCCCCAGAATGTTCTTGCTTCAGCTGAAGCCCGAAACTCCTCCGACGGCAGTTCTGCCTGAAAAGTGTTTTACGATATCACTTCAGCATCCTACCACGCAAAATGCCACAGTTCGCGTGAAGCATCTGGGAGAATCACCAAAGGAGAGGAAATGGGCCTAACGGGCTCGCTGCATCACTGTGCACCTAAATCGGCCTTTCAGCTTCATGGCGTTAGTGACAGAGATGTGCGCTGCCTGCGTTGGCGTTGACAACGTTGTGGCAGTAATATGGTACTGGGCAGCTGGCATTCATTTCGTTCCTTCGCGTCACCGTTCGCAATGTTATGCACGCGGTTGATTTCGACGAAAGTAAATACCCATAACTGGCTTCCTGGGTGAGTGAAACTCAATGGCGTTCAAGTTAAATAGCGGTGGTGCAAACCTGCAAAAAGCCGTGATTTCGCACAATATTTCGTGCGAGCAATATTTCGAGGAATCCCTTCCAGTACCTCAGGAATACTCGGCCATACTGAACAACTACAAAAGCAGCAGGATGCGGTGTCCATCACTGCACAAATCCTTAAACAGAGAAGGAGCTGTCGCATGGAGACCACTACAAACGGGGTCATATCCAAACCTAAGTACAATTACCCCCACACTTCACGTACACAATTGTCCGTGGTGCCATGAAAAACCTACGCTATACCAGATAACATGGGCATCTAAAATATTCAACGCCGTTCCAATTATACCAAACCCAAGTGCGGAGTATTGGGAGGGTATGCTCTCCAGCGACTGCCGCGACGACTGGATCCTTCCGGTACGGCGAGCTCAGCTGACGGCAGTATCCAGCGGAGCCCTGGAATGGGGGCAACCGAACATTGCAGAGATGGAAGCCGAAGGTTAGAGAACTGCACACCGAGAAAAATGAAGAATCTAGAACGTGAACCATTTGTCAACGTGGTTAAATGCATGCTTATCCGCACTGGTGAAATAATTGAACAGGAACGTCGGGGAAAACTAAACGGGCGAGCCAGTGATGGCGAAGAGTGTCTTATAATCGCTGATATCCGACAGGAGCGGACCGCACCATGAGCTCTCGCGAGGCAGGCTTCACGATGCAAACTCTGCCTCACCACATGCCGTTTGGTTAGCGCTGCAATGGAGGCTGTAGAGTATTACGGTATTGTAGTTGTTGACAATGCAGTGAGTCTCCAGTACCCCCCCCCCCTTACATCAGGCAACACAACTGCACAAAAAGTTAGTATCACTATATCTCTACTTCCAAGAATTGCGTTCGTTCTCGCCTGTGGGTATTACCGCAGTCCTTGAATACTCCTCATGGTCATAAAAGTACCGTTTGGGAGAAGAGTTCCCCTAGGGGCTCCACCACGGATCGATGAGGCTTGAGTTGTGGACTGCACCGGTGGCGCAATGTGTGGCTGCACGACTGCAAGTTTAACAGCGCGTTTCGTTATACAACAGTCCGTCTAACCCTTTCCGGAGTCGGACATGTCGGATATTTATGGAGGATTTTATGCATAGCTAAGAGCGTGATATGTTTGCCGACAAACGCGTCAAGATGTCGCGTTGGCTGCTGCTATGCGCGGCACCACAGCGTTCACCATTAGAAAGCGCAGTGTATTCGATTTCACTCGCCACAACTTTAGATCAGAGGGTATTTTGAGATCCTCATATTTTGAGTTTATAAATAGTCCATTTCGGCGGTCATAGCTTTGCCATTTTACCAGCAGTGTGCCACTGTTTGTAATGTTGCATTCTTACGGAATGGTGCCGCTAACTGCGCCGATCCTCATCGAATAACACCGTTCTCAATTGTGCGTGCTTAAGTACGCGTTACAGCACTGTATCACAGTGTTCATTTACACCGTATTGCAATTTGTTTTCGCAGCTTGCTGAGGCTGTCATCGGAAGTTGGCATAAAAAAGAAGAAGGGTTTGTCAGGTACAAAATCAACAATTATTAATGGTTGCTACGAATAGCGTGAAAAGAAGCGGCACCATAGCATTTATTACTGGCTTGACGTTTCCTCTACTGGCTGGACATTTCACACGTACACTCGACGGCACTCTTTTGTAAAGAGCTAGAGCAGTACGCTTTAAAATTTGACAGGTTTTGTAAAAACTGCGATGAGTACTTTGCACGTAATCTGGAAAGAAAAGAATACAGCGTTGTCGTTCGAGCCATTGCGTTCGTTTAGCATTTTTAAAATTTGACAGGTTTTGTAAAAACTACAATGAGTGCTTCGCACGTTATCTGGAAAGAAAAGAATACAGCGTTGTCGTTCGAGCCATTGCGTTCGTTTAGCATTTTTAAAATTTGACAGGTTTTGTAAAAATTACAATGAGTACTTCGCACGTTATCTGGAAAGAAATGAATACAGCGTTGTCGTTCAAGCAATTGCGTTCGTTTAGCATTTTTAAAATTTGACAGGTTTTGTAAAAATTACAATGAGTACTTCGCACGTTATCTGGAAAGAAATGAATACAGCGTTGTCGTTCAAGCAATTGCGTTCGTTTAGCATTTTTAAAATTTGACAGGTTTTGTAAAAACTACAATGAGTACTTCGCACGTTATCTCGAAAGAAAAGAATATAGCGTGTCGTTCCAGCCATTGCGTTCGTTTAGCATTTTTAAAATTTGACAGTGTTTGTACAAACTACAATGAGTACTTCGCACATTATCTGGAAAGAAAAGAATACAGCGTTGTCGTTCGAGCCATTGCGTTCGTTTAGCATTTTTAAAATTTGACAGGTTTTTTAAAAACTACAATGAGTACTTTGCACATAATCTGGAAAGAAAAGAATACAACGTTGTCGTTCGAGCCATTGCGTTCGTTTAGCATTTTTAAAATTTGACAGGTTTTTTAAAAACTACAATGAGTACTTCGCACGTTATCTGGAAAGAAAAGAATACAGCGTTGTCGTTCGAGCAATCGCGCTCGTTTAGCATTTAAAGCGACGCGTTGAGACTTGCTAGCGAACTGTGTTAACAATGAGCACACGGTGATCAGTTGCTACGGAGCATGGACGATGGCTGGATAGTTCGGGAACGAGTTATCTGAAGCGTCTGTTGCCGTGCATGCACCTAATGCGATAAAGTGTCGCTTTGCTGATGGCCGAGAACGTGGCTTGGGCTTGGTAAGATATCATTAGAGGCTTTCGAAACACCTATTCTTATAGTACAAAGTGGGCAATCAAGTGAGGCCCGCCCTGTCCCCAATGTGCGTAGCCCATTCTAGCCCGGATGGAACCGATGTGGGGTTTGCAACACGGGCCCCATTCGGCCCCAAGTGGGCTGCCCACATACTTGGGACAAATGCAGCTAGCCCTTGTGGAGCTGCGCATATTCGTTCGGCCTGCATTTCTTAATGTAAGTAGCCCACCGAGCTCCCCCCATCCATCTTGATTTGGTGAGATGTGGGTAGCCCCTGAGGGCGATAGTTAGGTTTTCATCTCAGGTACGGGACCAACGCGGATTCTATGGGGGAAGCCCAATTGAGGTCGTCCCCCATCGTCCCCATAGGTTACCGATTTAGGTTCTTTAGGGGAAAACCTACCCCAAGCATTTTACCCTCAAGGCACTAATTTTTCCCCCATTGCACCTTCAAGGCAAAATATCATGTACCAACTTTTTCAATCTCAGCCTCACCTAAGAAACCAAACTGAAATTTTCTTTTAAACACGGGGACAAATGGGCCATGCGGGCTGCCCACGATGAGCCCGTATCGCTATTTGTGCAGGCAACGCACATTAAGTTTGGGCGTTGTGTGTAGAGCACCTATTTGTGTACAGAGCTATAGAGATATTTGGAGTGTCTCAGCTAGTTCAGTTCGTCTTCGTAAGTTAGCACAGTCGCTCATGCGCTTGTTCTGACTATTTTGCACAATTTATTTGAGTGCGAGGGCCCAAAGCATAGAATTTAAAGTAGTCTAGTAAAGATTCTGAGAATTATATTACAAATTATCTATAAGAGTAAGCGATGAGAGCGCATAATACAAATCTAGGAATTGAAAAAATGCACGCATAACACTATGGAGCCACGTCGGTGGGTTAAGCCCACTGCAGCCGATGTAGGACCGTCTGCGGCAATGTATCGGCTACACGATTTGGGCTTGCCGCGTTTTTCAGAGCGAGAAGCTCTACTCCTCCCATGCTGAGCCTGAAGTTCAGCTGGCTCTTATATTTGACCTCTAACGGAAGGCGCGCCGCACTTGAAAATTTTGCCTCATAATGCCTCAATCTTCATGTCCCCCTTTTTCGCCGCAGCTGCCCGCTTTGCAGCCACGTCCGCGGCTGCACCGACCGCCGCTCTGAACACTCGCTCTTGTACTTGTGGCACGTGTTGCATCACGTAATTTGTTCTCGCTGAAGCCTTGGAACAATAAAGACGAACCAAAGCTAAACGGTGTGTAAATATGCCTAACAGAGCTTTTGCTCTGTATATTCTGGCTCAGTTCAGTTGAGCCACAGCCAATGTTTTTCTAGCATAGCGCCTGCATTTGTTTTGTATCTGCCCAAAACAGCCAACAAGGAACCGATTAGGGAAGCTTGTCGGCACGCCCACTTTCGAGCCCCGGCACGGCTGATGTGAGATCCTAGTGCATTTGTGTGTGCTTGTCTATTTAGGCTTAACGAGGCTTTACTCGCTCAGAGCCTGCATGTTTACTCCATATGCCCTCAAGTACCATACAAGGGACCAATAAGGGGAGCATGTGGGCGCGCCCTTTTTCCAGCCCCGCCACGGGCCATCGGAACCTGCAGCAGTTCCGTGTAGGCAGCCCCGTTTGGGCTAGCACAGGAGGTTTTTACAGCACAGAGCCCACATTGGCGTTCCCTCTTCCCTCAAATACCCTACAAGGGACTGATGTGGCCAGCATTTGGGCGCGTCCGTTCTCCAGCCTCGCATGGCTTAAGGGGACCTACAGCTGGTTAGCGTGTGCAGCCCCGTTTGCGATAGCAGAGAGAGAGAGACAAGGTGAACGATGTGGGCTATGTGTGGGAATGTGTCATAAGGTACTCCTAGCAACACCGATATGGGACCCATGTAGCATCAACGGGGCAAGCCCATTTTCGGCTGGCGCACTTATTTCTCACAGGTGGCCGATATAGCTGCTCTATCGGTTGCCCAAGCCCCACTTGTCCATGTGGGACTCACGAGGGCCTCGCATTGTGCGGTATCTAGGTAGGAACGGCGTGAGGATTGAGCTTGCGCAGCTCACGTAGCGGCGACGCAACTTCCCCGTCTTCTTTTTTTTGCGTTTTCCTCTCTGTCATCTTTCTAACCCCTATCCCCCATCCCCAGTGTAGGGTAGCAAACCGGAGACTCTCATCTGGTTAACCTCCCTGCGTTTCCTTCATTCTCTCTATCTCTCCCCCCGTCTTCTACGAACTCGTCATGTCCAATGATGCTCGTGTGATTGAAATGTTCCTCACATACAAGTGCGTTCGGCGAATCGAAAGGGAAGCTACCAACTTCCTTTGGAGGATGGCGCATCTCCACTCCTCTCGCAATTCGCGAACAGGCGGGAAAACAAAAAACTGCAGGTGACACATTGACGGCGCGGTTCACGTGCCCACCCAGACGTGAGACATTGACTGTGTCATTCCCTATCCGAAAAAACAAATCTTCATTTCTCGTTAACTTCCTTCTTAAAGCTATGAAGCGATAGATTTAATTAGTTAATTACCGTAAATGCGGAATTGGTAATTCTCGACTTTACATTCATAGATCGCTGGGACTCTTCATGTCACTCCTTGCGCAGTGGCGCAGCGGTTGAGCGTTGCAGCACTTAAAACACGTGTTATACAACATGAAGGCGTCGTGCACAGACAGCAGCCGCTTGTTCAAAAAGAACACGTAGTCACGCACTTCCACACTCAAGAAAACCGCAGCCGTGGCATCGTGGTAGAGCACCCGCCTCGGCTACGGGAGGTGGTGGGTTCGACTGCCGCTGCCGGCCGGTTACCCACCGGTTTCCTCAAAATGGGTACAAGCCATTCCCCGGCATGGCGCTCGGCTTCTCATGGTGCACGGCTTGGAAAAGGAGCCCGCGCCTTCAAATCCCAACACTGTGCGAGGCCGAGTTCACGGCACTCCTGCGTACAAGCCACTCCCGGCCCGACGCCCGGCTTCTTCAGGGGTGTGTGCTTGGAGGAGGCTCCGCAAACCCCGCTGCGCCCCTTCTGGGGCAAACCCAGTTTCGAACAACTCAGCCTGCAAAGGTGGTTCGTGTTTCACTCCCCAGTGATGAGTTCGACTCAAGACTCGTACGCTCTAACCAGCGTCAGGTTCAAACACTATGGTCCTTAGTCAAAAGCGATTCAGAGTATCACTACAGTCATGGGCTAGTCCGGCTTTTCGGCTTTCCGACTTTGTGAGAAAAAAAGGGGGCCACAAATGGGCTTCTACCTCACGAGGCGGATTTAACGTTGTTGACGGCGGAACTCATCGCTGATCCGTCAGAGCAACTGTGGTTCAAGACCCTTTTCCCAAGCATCTCACCCTGAAGAGCCGAGCTCCAGGCCGGGGGAAATCTTGTACCCATTAAAAACAGGTGGGTACCCAGCGGCACTGGGGATCGAACCCAGCACTTCCCGAATGCGAGGCGGATGCTCTACCACAAGGCCGCGCTTCGAGCAGCATGCTTAACTTCTTCGAGCACATTCTCATGTGCTGAACTCCCTAGAGCGAGCTCATTAAACTTCATCGAACAACAAATCAACTCATTGTCTCATCTGAATCATGAACCACCTCTGCAGGCTTAGTGTTCGAAACTGGTTTTGCCCCCCGTGGGGCGCAGCGGGGTTTGCGGAACCTCTTCTAAGCACACACCCCTGAGGAAGCCGGGTGCCGATCCGGGGGACGCTTGTGCCCATTTTTGCCGGTGGGTTTCGAACCAACCACCTTCCGCAGCCGTGGCGGACGCCCAAGCCACTAAACCACGACTGCTACGCTTAATCCATGCGGTTCCTGCGCAGAACGTCGCTTTCTACGCAGTTAGGCGGCCTACAGCTCCGGCGCTCACCAAGACCTGCTCCTGTTTTGAAGACTGCCTCCGTGCGCCCGCTTTGAGTATCGCACTACGCTTTCCCATACAGTTACGGACAGGCTTCATGGCCACAAAGCGTTATTGAAGGACCCAGGTATAGCTCTTGGCAATCCGTGGCAGAAGTTTTGACGGGCTCATGGACAAGATTAATATATTTCTAGCCAACTATCATGTATATTCTTTGGAAAATCTCTGTTCGCCGTCCTCCACGTGCAGCAGCTGAATTTCGCAGTTGACAGACAGGTTGCAATCAAGTATTTTACTTCGGTATCTCTCAGTACGAAGTCTTACAATAACAGGGCCTTGGTGCGCTTCCGCACAGTTGATTTGCGCAGACACGCACGGCACCGCGGGCATCTCTGCCACGTCGAAGGGTTGCTGGGGCGACCAACTCTGAAGAGTAGTGAGAAAGGGCAAGTGGGAGGCTACCTCCAGTTCCCGACCACTCTCAGCGCAGCGACGCCGTGCAGAATGTATCACTACGACTGTAAAAGTAACGGGAGGGGTGGACTTCTCCGAGAAAATCAAGCAACACCTGCAAGCTGTTACGCATTGTGGAGGATGCCCTAAATGTTGCCAATTTTTAGAACCATGCCTTCATGCTGCATGAATGTTGTTTCTCATGGTATCTTGGCCACTTTCTTCATTAAGCGGTGTCTTACGGCTCTCGAAAAACATAAAGAAAACTGCCTAATGTTTAATCGCCAGATTGGCTCATACTGTGCCAACCTTCCATGCTGCTGATCTCAGAGGTCACATCATGAATCTCTACCAATTTGTTGTGCAGGTAGAGTTAGGAGACTTGACTGTTGAATCTCAACTTATGTAGTCGAGTACAACGCTAAGCATATGCAGTGACGCGGCCTTTACAGGCAGAGCTGTGAAAAACGGACTACGTCCGTACGCACGATTCCCCTGACCAGCAATTAGACATGATAAATATTGAAGGAACAGAAACGACAGAGAGCTGATGCGGTCCACAGTGTCCGAACGCTCAAATACCGATCTTTAAGCTCAGGGCGCTGTACTTAGGTGGACGCTTGAGTCCACAACATACAGTGTATTGAACACAGGGAGCACCTCTTCCGGAGTCTGCCACAAAAGGTCGCGAATGACATGAACTCACTGCAAACTGATTGATAACAAATTCCTAAAAACTTACAGTTTTCGTTCTTTCCGCGTATTTCTATAGCCGAGTTTCACGTACTAGGGATTTTTGTACATCGTTAGTTTTGTATATCGTTAGCGTCGTCGTCATCCCGTCAATAATAAAATTCGTTTTCAGGAGAAGAAGAGTACAATAAATGTTTGGTTACTTCAACCCCGCGCCCGAACAGGAAGTAAAAGAAACAAAAGTGAAAACGAAAATAGCATTTAAAGAAATGAAATGCGCAGTAACTTGATCACTTCTCGCTGGACACCACAATCCGTGCTGTGAGGGGGGACTGAAACGTGGGAGTGAAAAACAAAGAGGAGAGAAGCCACACTGGAGTTCTGTAGAATAATTTCTACCCCCTGGGAATCTATAACGTGCACTGACATCGCATAGCTCGAGGACACCTTTTGCGCTTAGTCTTTATCGAAACGCGGCCGCTGCAACAGTGTTCAGACCCTTGCACTTCGGCACAGCAGCCGAGTGCACGACCCACTCAGCTACCGCGGCAACAGGGCGAATGAAAGAGGATAGAGAGTATGCGGAGAACGGAGGCTGCACGCCTTGTTTTAACATTTCTGCAGGACACTGATCTTGTTTCTAAATGGTGACAGCAGGAACTGACTATGGTCTGCTGTGATTGAATGTGTCCGTAAATGGCGTCTTCTGGAGTGAACTACGTTGTACTGTGAGCGGATGTGTGTATGGATTGCGGCACTACAATGGCCTATGTTCTACTGTGACTGAATATAATGTGCATAGATGGTGACTTCCGGAATGGACTGTGGTGTGAAGTGTGTGGAGTGAATGTGTGCATAGATGGTGACTGCGGGAGGGGAATATGTGCTATTATAGGTGACTGTGCATCTAGCGGGGCAGATCCTACAGGTTTTAGGACATTATTAACATAAAAGTTACGGTACGATGGCGCAACTGCCCGCAGAATAACCAAGGCTAATCCCATTTGTAGCATTCGACACCTCAACTCAACTCAAGAGACAGGCGCAGAAGGGTAAAGAATTCAAGCCGAAAATTACAGGGGGCACATAAGCGTACTGAGCTGCTTGAAGGCGGAAGCATTTTTATATATTTTTTTTCCTTCATTTCCAACGACGCACCTTAAGCTCCTCGGTGGCTCAGTGGTTATGGCCCTTGGCTGCTGATCCGAAGGACGCGGATTTGACCCCGGCCGCGGCGGTCGAGTTTCCATGGCGGCGAAAATCTAGCGGCCCGTGCACTGTGAGATGTCAATGCACGTTAATAAAGAACCCCGGGTGGTCGAAATTTCCGGATCCCTTCACTTCGGCGTTCGTCATAGCCGGAATCGCTTTGGGACGTTAAGTCTCCACATACCATAAGCTATAATGACACAACTACTCATTAACATACAGTCGTAAGGCAACGCATAAGGTAGGCTCACCTTTTTTGCCAGAAAGCAGCGCGGTTGTGCGCCCTCTGCGTTGAGTGCTCGCCTCGCAATCTTAAGCTCCTTAGTTCAGTTCGCCGCAGTTCGGTTGTGAATTTTTTCTTTGCTGATTACGTCATTGAGGTTTACTAGAGCACTTTTTCTGGACGCCGACAACACCGCTGGGTTTAGTTGCAGATTTTCCTGTAAGGCTTTCGTCTTAAAATAAACAGGGCGCTGCAAGGCAGTGGTTGCGTATTCAGGCAGGTGTCGCCGAGCGGCGGCTGTACCGCATCTGCTGTAGCGTGACTGTGCCCTTGGGGAGGTAGAAGAGAGCTCTAATGTAGTTTATACATTGTGTACAGACGCGCAGTACAAATTCAAATCTGCAACCTACTGTCGACAAAATTTTCTCGCAAAATATCGGTCAGTGAGTCCCTTGCATGAAATGCGCACCATATTCTCAAGGTTAATTGTAGATTGATTATTTCGCTCATCATTTGGCGAATAAGTTCGCTCAGTGAATCGTAGCAATGTGCCACAAATCGGGTTTCAGTGTGCGATGACAGCGGTGTTCTGTGCAGGATGTCGTACCCGAATCCTGAATCAGTCGCTAAAAATGTGAGCTGAGTGTTGAAATTCTACTGATGTGCAATACGTGTTATGAAAGTCAGGACAGAAGTCGCCCTCTTGAGAAGCTGCTTGCGCTTCGCTATGTGTTGGTACGGAATACTAAACGAAACGTGTGGTTTGGACGTCACCACAGAATTTCATTATCAAAGCGGTTCACATCTTTTTTTTTTAGGTTGCAAATTTGCGATAACATTTTCAGCGCCTACCAATCAATGAACAGAGCGGAGAAATCTTTATTAAACTCAAAATACGCGACGAAGCAAAAACCACGAAATCAACTCTTCAATATTAGGCCCTTGGCACGAGATCATCTGGTAGCTCTGACACGATAGAAGACATTTGCAAATGAACCACTGGTTGCCTTGTTAGGCTTTTCGTGTAACTGTTTCCTCTCCCAATTGCATAAAGAGAATTTCTAGCTTCTCATGATTTGATTAATTTAGAGCGTATGTGCGCTTTATGCGTGTTGTGATATTTTATGCGAGTGATGATATTTTTATGCCTGTGCTTTTTGTGAGGTTCAGTGAATGAATAGCGTAAAAATATAACGTCGAAAGAGCGCATTCAACATTATCTTAATGTTTCCACAACTGCCAGGAAATTTATACGCAAGGAATGCGCAATTTATCTTGATTTTTTTTAATGTACTAATCTAAACGTAAAGCCTTTGGAGCATGAAAACTTAATGTTTTTGCGCCGATGCTCGTTTAGAGCATTGCTTTTTGGTCATTGCAACATTGGAACAAAATAGAGAAGGGAGAAAAGAAATGGGCCGTAAATCTATGCGCGTGCAGCAGCCAAACACTGGAGAAAAAGCAGTTTTCTTTGATGCAAAAGTTTTAAATCAACTCTTTTTTGCAGTCGAACCTGTTCTGGCAAAATCATAAGAGAAATTGAGTGGAGCGACAAATCTCTCTGTTTTATTAAGGCAGCCCACTCACTACCTTATTAGTTAAACGTTAACCAGAAAGGAAGCTTTCTGTGGAGTCCAGCTCGTGCGCAGAGCTACTGAGGCAAAACAAACATCCGGAAAGGAGCGAAGGGCGATGCACAATGACTGTTCGAAGAAAATGCAGATTCTATAATCGTACATCTCTGGTCGCCTTTCCTTGGCGACTGTACATGTACTTGACATGATGATATATATGGTATCGAGGCTAAATCAGAATCTAAGCTTCAAAGCGGAGCCAATTAGTCGAAGAAGCCTCAGTAAAAGAAATAAATGTTATGTCGAGAAGGCTGTACGCACTACTCTTTCTCTGACAGCGCTACACGCAGCGATGGAATAAACGCCAATTCGCCATAAACCGTCCGGCTCTCGCTTCATCGAGCACCGCTCTGTTCCACGCCGCGAAAGATTCACGCTGAGGATAGCTTCGAAGAAACAGCATTAGTCTACAGCAGAACTTCTGCCACTTTCTAGTCACTTTACTAAGAAACAAAATAAGCCCACGTTCGTGAAACCGTGCTCTGGCTCCTGCAAAAAATTTCCCCATGCCGCAGTGAAACTTGTGACGCCTTACAGCTGATGGAATGTGCCTCGCAGTGTCCACACGCGGTCGGCAAAAACGCTGTGCGTGCATGGGTTTGTATCGGCGCGCACTATGTGTGTACGGCTGCGCAACGCATGGGTCGCCCTTGGTTGCACATAAAATACTTCTTTTTCCTTCCACCATGCGGCATTAAATGACACTTCGCGTATTTCATGATTTCAGGTCCAACATCAGTCGCTGCAGTCACTGTTGTTCCAAGTCAACGCAGCTCGCTACTACTAATTGTCCTCCAAAGTACAAGCGACTATGACTTCATGGAGGTCACGCGGTACTGTAACAGAGAGAAGGAAAAAACTTACCAGAAAATATTTTCTACCAGGTATGACCGCAGCAGAGAGGAGAGAATAGAAGGTGAGTATTTCCGTAAAAACTTATACAAGCCTGACCGCTTTTGCGAACGATGAATTAATGCTGGCACAATTAAATGAAAACGCCGCTCAATTGCATTTCCTGCTGGCGTAATCAGGAATATGTCGTGTGTCAGAGCGAACTGCAACTATGCTGTTTATTCAATGAGACTGAGCGTCCTGAGGGTAGCGCGGCCTAGCGTCCGTTATTTTTGCTTTGTTCTGCAAAGTTATATACGAATACAGACTAACTAGCTAAATTGGCTTCCGCAAAAAAGGTTCAATTCAAAGCATGTAGATCACTTTGAAGAACAGCCGGCTCAAACGTTCGGAACTAGGTACTTTTCATGTAAACTTTGTTGTTCAATTCTGGACAAAAAAGCATTTTTGAGCGCAAATTCGTTTATGAACGCAATATTTTCATCTAATGTAAGATTTCACTATAGCAATTAATATCTCCGCAGATCACCGAAGCCAGTTTTGTACTTTTTTTTCTATTACTGTTTTTGATATCGTCAAAAGCATTCTCGACTGGTTTTCTATGGCAGCATTAAATGTTCCATGTATGAGATCGATGGAAACATTTTAAGTGAAAGATCTTGCTGCATATATCGGAAGACTGGACCATAAACTTAAATATTTCCATAAAGGTGTCTTACAATTTTCCAGTTTTTCAGATTTTTTGTACGAGTACCCCCTGCGGTGGCTCAGTGGTTAGGGCGCTCGACTACTGATTCGGAGATCCCGGGTTCGAACCCGACCGCGGCGGCTGCGTTTTTATGGAGGCAAAACGCTAAGGCGCCCGTGTGCTGTGCGATGTCAGAGCACGTTAAAGATCCCCAGGTGGTCGAAATTATTCCGGAGGCATCCACTACGGCACACCTCTCTTCCTTTATTCTTTCACTCCCTCCTTTATCCCTTCCTTTACGGCGCGGTTCAGGAGTCCAACGATTTATAAGACAGATACTGCGCCCTTTCCTTTCCCCAAAAACCAATTAATAATTAATTAATATTTGTACCAGTATGTTGGACTTGTAAAACGCTACCAGTTTATTCCGCACTATAACGATTTGAATGTTATCGCGCTTGTTCTGGCTGAAACGGACCAAGAATTTTTCGCTGGAGAGCCGGCCATTTGTTCCGCAGTAAACATGACGGGGCAGGTTATAAGAAAATCATTGGTTTCCGTGAAAAGAATACGGATATCTCATGAAAACAAGGTTTCCGCAAAACTTTGTTTTTCGCAGTGCTTTGCTTTCGCACTGGGCGCCGGATATACCTCAACAGCTGCTGATGCATTGGAAAGGAGTGCGCCACCCGCGGGGATAATCAGAAGTAATAATCAGTGATATGATATGTTTCCGCACAATGTAATACACCCGAATTACAATACCCTCCTCACCATGGCCTGTCGACCTTGTGCCGCGAGATGTGAGTAGACGGCAAAGCTCAACACGTAATCGAAATTATCCCGGTGCCCTCCCCTAAGGAAGCACCTTCTTTCACTTCCGTCTCCATCCGTTCCTTCACGACTTTATTCTCTACCGCCGATTGCGATGTTGGGCAAGCAGGTATTTAGAATGTTCGGACTTTTGGCAACCACCTACAAACCACGATGCTGGCCCAAAAGACGCGGGTTCGATCCCGGCCGCGGCGGTTGAATTTCGATAGAGGCGAAATCCTATAGTCCCGTGTACTGTTAGATGTCAGTGCACGTTAAAGAACCCCAGGTGCTCGAAATTTCCGGAGCCCTTCACTACGGCGTCTCTCAAAGCCTGAGTCGCTTTGAGACGTTAAACCCCCATAAACTAAACTAAACTACAAACCACGACGCTTATCTGATATTCCTGCGTTACGTTGAAACACAGGCAGTACACTGGCCATAGAGTTTTTTGCTCCATGCATGCGCATCACTGTCGCCACCGCCTAGCTCTTATGGATCTTCTTTCGGCCAAAGTTCCAATGAATAAGTGAGCTTTTCAAGCTTGGCGCCATCACCACTGCGTCACAATGCGGAACGCTTGTCAAACAAAATATTCACTTCTAACCTACTTCCCAGCGTGCTTTCGAGGTAAAACATCATAACTTGAAAGCTACATGCGTCCTGCCGCAAACAGTGGTTTTATCGTGTTGGAGCATGTAGTTTTGAAGCATATGTCGTAATCAGTACTGGTAAAGGCTTGTTATAAAGATTCAGAGGAAATCCGGTTGATTTAATTATCTCGTGACGCCAATGTTCTCAGTTTAGGCAAATAAAATGCATAAACATAGCGTAACGGCATACAGGCCATTGAAATAGAAATATGGTGTCAAGTCGCTGGTTTCGAGCGGTATGCATCTGGGCTTAAGGCTTCCTGGAAAAATTAATATAGCTTGTGCATAAAATCGTTCGCCGCTTGCATAAGAATGCTTATGTTTATCGTTTCATTCATCTGTGTTTGGTAAAGATGGTGTAGAATAAGATTAATTATGCTTAATTAAAGCGGTCTGCCTGCCGTGACGGAAGAGTTAGCCAATTTCAAATTTTTGCGTTATGTTCGCATCAAAAAACATGAATTCACGTCTCCACACTGTTTCCCTTTGCGTCAAGTGGGGATCGCAAGAAGACGTCACAGTTTTTCACTCTAATGTAGTGCCACATTATTGCCGGTCATGATATGAAACATCGTCTAAGCCGTGGTTCATGTGCAGACATGCTTGCAACGTAGCTAAGTGGAAAACTCGGCCCACACAGGACATCCTGCATGGCAAACTACCGAATAAGGTACAATTACCGCGCCGCTGACCAGCTGTCATAAGCCACCTCTCGCAGCAGCCGTGAACGAGCGCTCATGCTCACCTGCTCTCCCGTCCGATCTGCTAGAAAACTATGCGTCGGTGTAGAAGAGATGGGGGAAGCGCAAGAATTACTATCTGTAAAGAATGGGTTTGCTTTTACTGCGTTTATCGTTCCAGCGCTGCTCAGGCTATGGGGGGAGTCGTTGTGGAAGGCTCCTAATAATTTTGAACGCCTTGTGCTCTTCAACGTCCACTTCCATCGCGCTGTGCACTGTCATCGCGCAGTGCACCGCCATTTTGCCTTTCGCCTCCATCAGCCGGGATCGAACCTGAGTCTTTCGGGTGAGCAGGCGAGCACCGTAACTACTGAGCCATCGCGTAGGCAGTTTGCAAAGCCTGAAGAACATTTTTAAAATTATTATGCCGGTTACAATTAATCACGAATACTGCTTGTTCAGGAATTATTTGATGAAACATTGGTTAAACAGTAATCGGCGATTAATCGGAGAGTACGGGATTGCTCTACTAAAAAGACTGTGCAAAGATCGCATATTTAAAACTTAGCGGTGAGGGCGTCAGAAGGGGCCACACGCCATCTGCAGCTGGACCCAAGCCTCGACGTCGAGGCCAGTCAGAATCACCGCGAGGACGTCAGGTGGTGCCACGTGCCGCTGAACTGGGTGCGGCACCCCTGACGCATCTCGACGAAAGAGCGCGTGAGCGCTGGAGGTCCGCGATGGGGTAGCGTTACAATGCGCGCTATGTTGAAAGTCTCTATTCTGATTGTACTAAAGCTACTTCCCTCGTTTCTTTTACTGCCTACTTCATCTCTTGCCTCCCAGCACCGTTTTGTGGCCAGACCCCGCCCCCCCCCCCCCCCCTCCTTGGGAGCGTTTCGTGACACTATCGGAGCGTGTTATGCACCTTCAGCCGGCTTTCCGGTGAGGATAGATTGTTTTAAACACGCAATCGTCATCTAGCTCTGGCATGTCGCAATTGCCCCGGCGCTCCATACAGAACTTCCGTTACCCGTCTATGAAACTTTCACGCACAACTTTTGTTGTATGACCTAAAAACACGAATGACCGCGCATGCATTCCTACATTAGGGTAGTGTCGACTTAGCACTGCTTGGACCACTACTTTTTATGGAGGTGTCTTTTATCAAGCAATAAGAGTGGGGCAAAACCACGTCGTCTCGAGGTGCCTCGAGGTACAGTTTAAGAACTCGAGATTCCCTAGCGCCTCTTCTGAACTACGGCTTGTTGTAGCTTATTCCTCCAAATAAACAGAATATATCAGCTGATGCATTCAACGCGAGCGTAGGTGATCCCAATGGACCGGGTGAGGAAAAATCCGTGACATTTATCGTAGTTTTCTAAATGCTTCTCAGCACCGGAGACAATATCGTCTATTTCTGTTTGCAACGACCACAAATTTAAACAAGGGTGAAGGGGTGTTGTTTCTACCGTAATGGTGAGCCTGACTGCTGTTACCTTCTGTATCTGAGTGTGCAGAATCCCAGCATATACGTCCCCTATCTGCTAAACAACGAATGTAGCAAGAAAAAAACAGAGCGGGCCAGCGGCATTGCCATCGACAGTTTTTAACTATTGAGCGAGCGCGGCGCGCTGTCACCGCTTCGCGCACTTCTGCGTGCGTTCCCAGACACACTTAGATCGTGTGGGGGTAGCGGTCTCGGTCACAAAGGAGATGCCCTTGACTCAGCGTGGCAAGCTCAGCCGGAGACCAGCTACCCTGTGACAAGGTGGTTGGTCGTTTGGTGCCCAGCTTTCGCCGGTCGCAAGCCAGAGAATGGGTCGGAGCCAAAGGTTCACAAAACAAAACAGTTTATACAGCTAAGAGACGATACAGAGGAATTTACAATCACTCGTACGAGCACATACAAAGTGATTCATAAATACAATGCAACTCATGTAAAGTCACAATAGAGAGAGGTACAATTCAACAAAATCTTTGCACCTAAAGTGTACTACCACAGAGAGACACAAATAAAAAAACACAATTTGTTCACCGGGCACTGCGGCAGTCCGACGACTTCAGGAGCACGACGGGCCGATCCGTAGACTGGCGCACGTTGTCTCGCTGGTCCGGGCTGGGCGAGTGGTGTTGTCCCGGGATTCGAGCGGGCGCGCTTCTCGGAAGCTTGAACGGCGGCTCGGGCTAACAGACGGCGGTTGCAGCCCCTCATTTATAGGCGCGCCCCCGTCTGTTCTTCGCGCCAAAGCAGGCGCGCACACACGCAGCTTTAACCGGACAAACTCCTTCTCCTTCTTGCGCTGGGCGCGCGACCTGATTGGTTCAGCGCGGAAACCACCTTCTAGAACCATCTAGGTCATTCGCGGCACGCTGAGTCGTCGGTGCCGGAGCGAAGAGTGTAGGGGGGGGGGGGGGGGGGAGGAGGGTATCCTTTGGCGCGAAAGGGTGCCCCCTTTCCGTCGACAACAAGCAATAACTTCTCCAACATTCGAGAAGAGTTTACTTAGGCGCCCCGAAGGCGAGCTGAGTGAAAAGCACCGTGTTCTCACAGGGGTTCTTCCCCGCTGTTTTCCTGTTTTACTTTACCGCGTGCGGGCGCGATTGCTTAGGCGCAGCGCCGGTTTGTTTCGAACATGCGCCGAATTTTGTGACACCGGCCGAAGTTCCGGATCACTGCAGCCTCAAAATCGGCCGAGAAATTTCTTTTTCAGTATCGGGACCCGTTAAAATAAACCACTAAAATGATTTTTTCCGACACCGACGCTCCTATCCTTTCAATTTCTAAGCCAATCCCTAATACCAATACATAAAACGTATCGAAAGATGGCATCGAAGATACATGCATCTTCGATGCAGAACATGCGTGATATTTACCAGCAACTCTGGCATTGAGTTGCATGTAAACATACAATGCGATTCGCGATTCTTTTCCTTTTATTTGAACGCCATTGTCCAGTAATGTCAATCACTCCATTATCTACTCATGAACACCTAAGCCAAATATTACACTTCTACACGCAGCAGAAAACCCACAATCGCGCACTGAAGTTGGCGAGTCCTTTTCGCCGACTTCTTCACGCTCGTGACCTCCTTCGTCGCACGCTGCTGCGTACTTTTGTTTTTCACGATTTTTGTTTTTCAGGATTTTTTCATGATTCATGCAGCCAGCATAGCCGCGACCCGTCCGCAGCTTCGCTCCCGTCGGTCAGAGCGCTCCGCCACTTGGCGGAGGAGCGCCGACCTCTGAGCGCGCCAAAATTGAGGAGAGAAGACGGAAAGGCACGCAGGCGCCGAAATTGAAATTTTGCCTAGAGATAACTCAGCTTCTACAAAATGCATTTAAACCTTTCTTACTGGATGATATTCGTGAAGAAGCATCCTTGAACATTCCGGCAATAAAGCACTTTCATTCTGAGCTCCTTTAAGAAGACGTTAAAGCTGCAGCCTTTTGCCTCGGCAAGAAATAATTTAGTGGAGAAAATTGTATTCCGTAAATTTGCAGTATTAACACAAG
The DNA here is from genome assembly GCF_052857255.1 of Amblyomma americanum. NCBI lineage: Eukaryota > Metazoa > Arthropoda > Arachnida > Ixodida > Ixodidae > Amblyomma > Amblyomma americanum. Next base: position 146,430,146 of record NC_135502.1, on the reverse strand, counting down.
TTAGGTGCAGAAACAGATCGTGGCTATATGCTGCTTGTACAGAAAGTTGCTATACGGTGCATTTTATTGTTAAGGGGCAGAAGGCGGTCGCAGCAGATAGAACTACTGAAGAACTCAGAACACGGGGCACAAGCACAAGGCTCACGCCGCCGCGATGGATTCGGCCAGCGAACACACGTCAAGACACAAGACTTTGTCCGCGTCGTCGCCTTCTGCTGGGTTCGTAGAAATATTATTAGGACTCTCCGTAGAAATGCGAACCGAAGCCCCAAGACCAGTTTTGTTTTGAAGATTTTTGTGTGATGCCAAATCTATTGACACAGTGAAGCGTTCATAAGTTTTCAAAAAACGCTGCAGTTTTCTTGAAAAAATTGCTCATCACATGTGCAAGACATCGCTTTCACGAATTCTTGGAATCGCAGTCTTGTACACGTTTGTTTTGAGGTATCGCTAAAAGTTGTTCTGTCTCTTAAACTTTCGTAGCTTAAAAAATTTTTCAGTATCAGATACGGTACTCTTCAAGAAAATAATATGACAAGATTGAGTAAGAACTTGATTTTAAAACTCTTCCTCCGTATACGGTTTTTTGACTACTGACAGGAGCAATTCCTACTTTAGTAGACATGAAAGCAATTTTTTTATGTGCGGCTTTGAAATCTCCCGAAATAGAAAAAAAATAACAAAAATAGTATCATTAAAGAGAGTTACCACCATACATTTTCACTAAAATCTTCTTTAAGGCTATCACACGTAGTGATTCGAGAGATGCAATGAGCTAGCCAATTGTTTCATTTGAAGCTATCAAGTAGAATGCATAAACTACAGCTTATTTTGTTCTCTTACCATTACTGGATGTCACCAGTTTAAAAGAGTAAGAGTCGCGAGCTGGGGGGGGGGGGGGGGGGGGCTGCTCTGACTTCATGTGGTTCTATTTTAGTCAGCACAATGCCGGAGATCATAAGATTGTTTTCGAGCCCTTTTCCTAGTCTCATTCCCGTAGATAATAAAAGCATGATTGGGTTTGCTGCATTGCTTGGCTTGTACTACTGTCCAATGAACGCTACAGTATTTCAGTGTGTCGAAGGTATTTGAAGGTGTTTCTTTTAGTATATTTACAAAACAATTAAGTCAAATTTTAACACAATTTCAATGAAGCAGATAGCTTTTTATGCGTAGCTGCGTTCCCTGTGTCTGAGATTCGAAAACACGCCAGGGAAGGTATATATCGCGGCAAGCTTTTAGGTACGCTGCAAATTTTAGCAAGGTACCGAGGTCTTGGTAACCGGAAATGCTTCCGGCGGGATGAAATTTTCGAGAACATTTAAATTCTGTAGTGAGCACAACCTGCTCAGAGGAACTGTGGAGTCGAATTAAGGGATGAAAACCCTCTCACTTCTTAAAGTTTTCATATTATATCTTTGAAAAAGTGCACACAATTACTACGCGGAACTACACAAGATCTATTGCAGCAAGCTCTATGCGTGATGCAAGCTAGAGCTAGGCGAAAAATGCATTCTTTTGCACGTTCACTTCGCAGTATACTACAGCTGGTTCGCAAACGCACTAAAAGCATAAATTTATGGGAAGAAAGTTGGTGTGTCCTTAGCGTTGCCGTTTAAAAAAATGAGAGATGATTATGTTAGCCGGTGTTCTGAGATTCGAGCGAAGCTCTCCACACGCCACCTTCCACGGATAGAAGGTTTCTTGTTACGCTGCAAACCACCTCCTAAGGTCTGCTCGGGGTAGGCACCTTGCGGTTGTGCATTCCTCCTCTCTCGCCGGGGCAGTGGTGTTTCGTTCTGCTACTACCTGCCAAGGTTGTTAGGTGGCACTTTACGCATACTATGTCGACACAGCCTACGCCGACGACTACGACGCGGAAACCACGAATGGGCGCCTAACTGGTGCGTTCTAAAAACTCGGCGCGAAACATCCGCTGTAGGTCACATGTCTCACGAACCAGCACATGCGAACGTAGATTGCCGAAATCAACGCACACATTCACGACACGTTTCTGGCTATATACCAAGGGAAGGTGGGATGGTGGCGGATTGCCGCCTTTTTCTAAGGACGAACAGCGCATCCCAGCTGCAACGCGCAGAATGTTTCGCAGTGGTGGCCTAGTCATTTGAGCATCCGCCGCGCATGCGGGAGGTGCGGGCTTAGATCCCCACTGCCGCTGTGTACCCACCGGCGATACAATCTCTCCCCTGGTCTGGTGCTCGGCTTATTGAGGGTGAAATGCTTGGAAAAATTGGTCTTTGGCCCCGCTTTGAGTAAAAGAAAATACCTTGTGCCATGGCGCTAATTGACCACAGAAGCCCTTGCGCCATAAAAATTCATTATAATCATCAAATTCAGTGTTGGCGGCTCTAGAAAAGTGATCAGGTCTGTTTGATGGCGATGGCCGGCTACTACAAACTTTATTTCCGCTTCGAAATGAGGGCGCAAAGACAATGAAACAGCCAGAATTCTTAGGCGCGAAATGTAGAAGAGTGCGGTGAGGGGCTAGTTGGTACGATATTGTATGAACAATTATTTACTGCTTAAAAAAGACGTCTTGTTTGCGCAGTTATTCATTTTTTTTCATAATTCTCTGGCGCACCGGAAGAAGGCCTAAGGTTGTCACAATTCATCACCCTCCACACAGTCAGTCTTTCAACGGCTTTCAAGATAAAATGAAAGAACTGAAATGTGGAAGAATGTTGACGTTAACCAGATGCTCAGCCTTTAAATATCCTAACTCCCATGTCAAATTAAGTTTTACTTCACCAATAGCATCATTTCGGAGTGAAAGCTTGTCCAGACTAGGTTAACGGCTTCGGCGGGGTGATTCGCTGTGGGAACAGCCACAAGAATTTTTTTTTTGTGCCGCATATAGCTAACGTAATCGGAGTAATGGGCCTAAACATGGTTTTTAGACAGGGGAAGAAACGTTTTCAGTTCCTGCAACAGCACGCGCGCAATCACTCCGATTAAAAGTTGATAACTCCTGTGGTACATAGTTTTGCGAATCAATCTATTCCACATTTAAAACTTATTCGGATCTAATTATACGGCTACAAAAAAAAAACGGTGCGAATAATTACGTTTTGCGGTCCGTTTGAATCCAGCAGTCGTTAAATCTGCAGCTTGAAAATGCTTCATTTCCCACTGTCATTCGAAATGAAAATTGCCATTCTAGTGAATAACAAAATAAGTCACGATCAATCATTATCCTTTAACATATTCGTGATTCCTACACGTATCTCTAGAAATGCCACTAACATTAACGTTGATTTATCAGTTACCCGAAACAGAAACGACCAAAGGCTAATCCAGTATCACGATACAAAGATATAGGACACCTTACCAGAGAGATTAAGACTGCCAATAGCTCTGTTTTCCATAGAAAGGTTTAATCTTTCATTAATTAGTTACGTATGTTTTACTGCATCGATGTTGCTATTATTTTGTAGTTATATTGTTTTATTTCTTCATCAACGTATATTTCTTGTCATTCTGTTTGATTGGTAAGAAGTTCACAATTTTTCAACTGTGTCTTAATGGCTTCTACAAATATATGCATTTATACTATATGGGCCGAATCTAGCTTGAGCTATTGGCCCAAAACTTCTTTGATTATGTTGTACAATTTTCTGATGAAATAAATAATGTATAATGTCTAATATACACAAAACTAACCTGGAGTACTACTCACCGTAGCGCCTCAGTGCCTTTCCCCTTAGGCTTCTGGTCCCAAGATCACACGCTCAATTCCAGTCGCGGAGGCCGTGTTTCGACGGCGCTGAATTACAGAAACATGCCTGCGTTGTGCGCTGTCAGCGCATCTTAGAACCTTATGACTTAAAGCAATTAGGACCGCTTTACTACGGCGTTAATTAAAGCCAGTGCCTTGCTTTGCATCGTTAAACCCGGCAATGTAGAGATTTACTAACTGCAGTACAGCAAAAGTTTAGCCGAAACCCATTATAAACAATAATTTTTATTTTAGTAGGCGGTCAGTGTCTTGTTCGAGCGATGACCAGAGCTGCTGATGACGTTTTAATATGAAGATATTCTCACTGATGGGAAACTCGTGTACTCACGAATGCTGCATTTTAATGTGTGATTGCATAGAATGAAACTGCAGAGTACCTTCCGGTTGATTGTTCTCATTAATTATATTACCACCCTTCCATCTAATATGAAAAATAATCTGAGATGGTGTCTTTCGAGTCACCTTGCCCTGCATTTATTGATTAGAGAAATAAAAATAAATTGAAATGAAATTTAAATAAATCGCAAAATCATGGACGAATCCTGATTTCATGATCACATTAGCAGCGCTATAAAAGCTATTGCACATACGGATCGTTCATAGTTCGGAAGTCAAAATGCTTGCCGCAAATGTTTATCTCTGATCCTGCTTTATTGTCTTTGCAGGTTTGTTATTCAACGCCGAAAACTGCGAGTTCTTCGTCTCATTTTACCGGGACATCGACGGACAAAGATATTACAGCTTCCCGGTCCAGGCGGTTCAAGAATAGCTTTCCGGCTGCCATGGAAGTTAAGATCAGTTTGAGCCTAATGTAGGAACTACAATTTTATGAATGTGGCAGTAAATAAAACAAGCCAGGCATTCTCATACCAAGCTCACTAAAGTTTCTGCGTTTATTCTTTTAATGAAGAAAGAGGTTTGTAGGAATCAATTTGTACCAAATCTGGAGATCACTATCCTCATTGTCAAGCTACCCATCCAAAACGCGGAATGGTTGGCCCGCGGTACAAATAAGGCAGAAGAAACCCACTACTCTGGGCACTACGCAAGATGACTCGAGCTTGGCGAAACTCGCGATCTTCCAGAACTCTTACGATGCCCTCAGATGAATGCACAAACGCTATTAAGAAATAAAATTCAGCCCTCAGCACGCCTCTAGTTTCATTGGTGTATCCGAAGTCCCTCTAAGGGTATCACTACTTGGGCCTCACTTGGTGGGTTTCAGGGGTTGACGACACAGCACGACTGATGTGATCAAACCCTTCGTGATCTTCTTTAATTTGGTTATCATTCCACTGAGTGCAAGTAAGTTATAGAAAAATGTTTAGTGCGCTTTATTACGAAATTTTTGTTAATATAAGTCTTTTTATGGGGGAGAACATATCAGTCAATGCGATTGAAAATAATATAAAAATTGTTGCACTTTGCGTTTTACCGTGAGTAAATGGTGCGGTAGCGTTATGAGCTGGGGCCACTTGACTTTCACTTCATGCAGAAATTCCACAGAAAGCAGAGCTTCCCCTTAACATGACTTGGCAGTCACCGCTCGGGATTTCGAGGGGGCACTGGCTTTGGATGTTAACTTTGCGGAATCACTGTTGAATAAAGGTGAAGCAGCATTAACGGTTACCGCGGGAGACAGTCGAAGAGCTGCTATGCACAGCAATGTGGACCTTCTGTCCTTATGGCATTCGCTGCAATCCAGTTTCAAAGCGGATGCCGCGATGGCGTAGAGGTAAATCATCCTCCGCGCGTGCAAGAGGACCACTGTTAAAATCCTAGCGCAGCGCAATTCTCTACCAGATAAAGAAAAGAAAAAATCGCCATGTCGATGGAATTGCATAACAAGGCCTGCGATGTAGCCTCCTATTGCTGGCAAGAGCTGGCCAAATCACTCCCTCAGCAGAACAGGATTTGGCCACCGTGGTGTAGTAGTTTGCCACAACCTTCTGTATGTTTACAGCAGTTAACCCTCTGCACTATCCTCCAGCGGCAGCGGACAAACTGAACACGGCGGTGGTGAGACCCATGACGCAGCGGAGGGGGCTACGAGCAACGTTAAAACAAGAAGTACCTAGAGTTTATGCAAACATTTTTATGGAAACGTCACCGCCCCCAATGTAAAGAAGCCGAGCAAAGAAATAAAACACTGAAATGTTGAGTTGCCCCCGAAGACGCAGCTATTACCAAAGAGAGGTTATGCCTCTACTAGGCCTATAAAATAAACAGCGGATAGCGGCCTGTCAGTTGGCAAACGAAATTTTAATTATGTGCGAAAGAAACGGAAACCGATTTCTTGTATAATAACACGATGTTTTAGAAACTACTTGGTTTCTTAATCAGCTGTGACTGCGGATGAGTTTCAGCTTGAATTTTAGAGCGCACGTAAAGTCAGTAGCCGAATCACTGAACCTAAACGTTAGGTGTAGGATTAGGAAAATATTCCGAGGGCAGTGCCATTGTCAATTACCAGAGTTCTGCACTCATGTGGATTGTTCTTCAGGACAATGGGCTCGTCATAATCAATCCTGTCATCACATGCCTCTCAGTGTTCGGCCACCACGCGTCGCTCACTGTGTCACATAAATTAAGGGAGAAAGGCTCACGCAGAACCAGCTCAGCCTGTTTCTTCGGCAACCATTACTTAGGCCAAAAGTGTACGATCTGTTTGCGATGAATTCATAAGGTGTGAAAGGTCATTAAGAAAAAAATATTGGTTTATGCTTTGCTTCGATGTTCAAGATCTCGTTTACTCTGCACCTCATGCTGAACTCTTT